>NW_019416749.1:993102-1120813 GCF_000390285.2 Anoplophora glabripennis | reverse complement strand
ATTTGACTTCTAAACAGTATTTTCGGTTTTTCTTGAAAACGCCACCTCCTATCGACTTTGGACAAGAGGGCCTTTTCTGGGTAAAATTGAATGCTCTTTCATATTTTTCGAAAACATTTGGAAAATATCAAATCGGCTATACTTTTTTTTATAAAAATATGCATAGAGACCCCTCTATCTCCACCACTGGAACTAATATGCGATGATTTTCTGTGTCAAATTATTTGCCCTCAAATACTAAGTCTTTCGCCGCAACATGATGATTTTTTTTGTCAGCGGTTATTTAGTTAAAAAATAAATAAATAAAACAAAAATAAAATTGAACGCCCTGTATCTCAGAAACGAAGCGTTTTAGGACCCATATATATAGGAACTTTTAGACTCAAAATGAGGTCTTCTACTGATTCCTGAAGTCCTGCTATTTAAATGTGAGACACCCTGTATATATATATTAATAATTTGCCGTGTTATAGAATATTTTTAATTGAACTGAACTTAGAATTATATATGAGTAGAAAAATAATAAATCTAACTCGAGGTGAAATACATATTTCGTTTGTGAACTTGTCCCACTCACCGCTAACGTGGCTTTTGTTCAGTCACGAAGAAAACGACTTTTTATCTTTTATTACGTCTTGGATGTAAACAGTTTCTACGCTTTACAGATAAAAAATATTCGTTTTGGCATGTGACAGGTGTCATGGAAAAGTCAATTCGAAAAAAACTTGTTTCAAGAAGTAAGCTTTGTTGGACGTTTGCGTTACTCACATTTTGTCGGATTTTGCTTCTAGTAACCGCTTATATACAGGGTTTCCCGGTACTTGATACAAAAAAGTCGAGTACAAATAGATGAGGTCAAAATAATATCAGTTCTTCACGGACTATGCCCAATGGTTAACAACCCAGAATTTTTGCATAGATGACGATCGCAATCTACCTGTATCAAAATTAAGTTCCCTGAAGAAGTTGCCATCGATAATACCCTCTTGGTTCAACTCGATAAAATTAACAGTTTAGGAAATATTTGTGATTTTATGTCACAGTAGTGCACATGGAGCGGCACTACCCCAGTACAGTCAAGGGATGAATTGCTGCAAAGAATTAATTTCCAACCAACAAATAACATTCGTAAACTTAGAAAGTATGTGGGGGTGGAAGGTGCCCATATTAAAAATGTATTTTGATAGTTTTCTTTCTTTTAACTATTATTTAAACTTTAACTTATTCTTGCTTTGTTTTTCTATTTTGTGTTATGTGTAAAGTGTGTATGTCAAATTGTGTTAGTGACAATTACATTAGCAGACAGTAAGATTTTCTAGACTCTTATTTTAAAAATATGTTCGGTTGACTTTTTTTAAGAGAAATAATTCATAACATAACATTTATGTAAATATATCTAAAAATATTTAACGTAGACTCCAATTAGAGGTAAAAATTCATTAAATTTTTATAGAATTATGTCAACCAATGATAAAATTGCTGAGAATGTCACAGAATTTCAACACCACTAAATATTTTGGAAATTTTATTGGTAAATTTGGTTTGTAATGGTTTTTCCAAGAAAAGTGTTCCCAGAATTCTCTACCATTTGATTCGGAAACCGTTATTATTTTTACAGTCGCAAATGATATTTTCGATTTAATCAAATTTTGAGTTTTCGCGCTGAAGAAACTAATTTTATAAAAGCAGCTTCATGTAACGTGAGCTACTATTTTATAAAAATGTGCTATTCGAAGAACGTAAGAACTAACAAACTATTTCGCAAACCTCCTTTTTGACTTTTGTCACCATTTCCCATTCTTTTTTATTGGACTTGCAGAAGTTCTGAAATTTCTTCTTGCAAGTATATAGCCAACCCTAAACCCAATTTTTTCAGTAACTAATAAAACACAATGATGTCCACATCATTTGATATCTGTATCCTTGAGCATTGTATACTTTGTTGAAACTGAATATTCAGAAAAATTTTCCTCCAGATGCACCAGTGTACAATTTTTAGTTGTTGTGCGAGTTTCAAAGTTAAACAATTGAATATTGGCTGTTTTACAGATTTTAAGCACTCTTTTGGCTTATTCGTGAAAACTTGGAACAACATGTAAACTGTAGTTGTTAAATATAATTACATACTTTAAAAAATAGAAGTGGAAACAATCTCATTAAAGTTTTAAATTCCATTTATATAATTGTATGTATCATATTTCAGTAGAAGAATTATTTATTTGAAAACTTACTGGAAATAAGAACCCTTGTGCGATGGTAATGAACTCTTTTTAAAGAAGAAATAATGATGTTTACAATTTAAGATATCGATATATTTAACAATGTCACCAAAGAAAATTTTAGTTAACTTTTCAATTTACTCAACTGGGAACTGTTATTTATTGAAGCAGTTTATATCGAACGTTATGCTATATATATACCATCTCCTAGATGTATTCTAGGAAACGACCCGATGTCATTATTATGTCCATAATATCTCCTGGTCGTGAGCCGTCTAGTTTTCTTTTTCTCTCGGAAATGTAGAAGCTGGGGAAGTCATTCATGAAATAAATTTAGTTTGTTTGTTTCGCGGCCGTTGCAAATCGTCTTTTGTATTCTCTGTAGGACAGAACAATGGAAAACTATATTAAAGCTTGTAGTTTTTGTGCAAGTTTCATTAAGTCGATTTTTATGTATCTCGAGTCTTAGCTGAAATGAATTGTAGGGCATTATTTTTTTATATTAAAAATACGCCGCTGACAAATTTAAGTTACAGTTTGTGCTTGTCTTACGTTTAATTAAGATATTGTTAAAGTCCCATAATTTGTATAATGCCCTACAAATTATATTAATTTAATTAAATTTGTTTTTGGTCACTTTGGGCACATGACATAATCTTTTCCCCTGTACAGTGTGTTTCAACTATAGGACCACCCATGTAACTCGTTTCATATTATTGTTAGCATGACATCGCACATTACTAAAATGGACAATATAATGAACTTGTGGGTACACATGTTGCAACTGACCCATTTTTAAGTACAACGAGACGCCGCGCCGCCCGGACTAGGGTTCCCGGAAGACGACCCCGACAGATTGGCGCCAAGGACCAGATAGGTACTTCTGCCAGCGACTCCTCACGAGGAGGGACTCTCCAGTAAACAGTCGTCCCGCCAACACGTCTTTTTCTATACAACTTAGTTTTCAATAAAATACTTTATTATTCCCGTTGAGAGAGCGTTTTATTCTTGCTGTATAGCGAAAGCAACCCTCAAACTAATAACAAATAGTTTTTCTGTCGTTTCCGATTTAGCGCACAAAAGAAATTTTTATAAAAATCACTTGGTTATAATAATGATAAAAGTTTCATAACTGAATACTGATTATTATTAACCAAAAATAGAGTCGAATTTTATGAGGGTAACTTTGTATATTCTGCATAAAATACGTGCTGAAAATTTGAAAATAAGCATTGTGCGCCTGTCACACCATCGGAAATGGATGTCGCTTATCCCTTTTAATGCAAAAACTAATTTCCTGAGCCCACCTACCGTCAGGAGCTGCGTTAGGCCCTCATGGCTAGCTAAATCTCTTTCGATATATATTCTTTCTGCTTAATTAAATGCAATTAAACACACTTGGTGGTTTTGGGGAGCGCCACAGGGAATTGGGATTAGTTTGATATCCTTCAACCTTAACTGTATTAGTATACAGTTCAGGAATATCGACAGGCGTTCACTTCATCATAAGGGGTGTATAGGGGAAGTTTTAATATTTTCTTGAGGAAATTTTATTTAGACACTTAGAACGTGTCGGTGTTTGCATTTTTTATTTTTTTACTTACTTACTACTTAATTAAAATGATTGACAGATAAATTAATCAAATTTTTGGTAATGACATTTACATTCCAGATTGTTTTTAATTAAATGCAACGTTTACAATAAACTTTTCCTATTTATATTTTCAGGAACTAATCCTGGATCACAACCTCATCGAATTCATCTCGAACAGGGCATTCGACGGCTTACGTTTCTTAAAGACGATATATTTAAGTAACAACAGGCTATCGAGATTCCCAGCTGGACTCTTCACCAGTGTTTTCACCCTCTTCAATCTGGATATAAGCCACAACAGGTTGGAGACTCTTATTTTCGACTCCATAGAACAGCTCTACAACAATCTGATACATAATGGCACACTCCGACTCAAAGGTAAGTGATCAGTAAAAATAACATACCTACCTGGAATTTGCCTATTTAAAGATAATAATTATTGGAGTTGCTGTAATTATTATTAATTAGAAGACAATGAATAATAATTATACGTGTTATATTCATGCTTGTTGCAACATTTTTAAGAATATGCTCTTTTTACTTAGATTTACTTTGAAGATTCAATAAAAATATTAGATTGAACACACGTGCGTAAAACAATAAAGATTTTAAGCAATATATTAACCCACAATCCCAACGATTGTATGTAAAAGTTAGGCAAATATTTATTTAGTTGGTTCTACCAACCTTGAGATTTAACTTGCAATAAATTACGTCCATAGAACTGTACAGGGTTATTCATATAACATTTTACCCCCATTACCTTTTTTATTTTTTGAGTTAGACAAAAATAGTTAAAATAAAAGTTGTAGGGAATCTTTCTGTGAGTTTAATGAGTTTATGAAAATAGATATTATACAGGGCGTTTCAAAGATACAAACGAAATTTGTATTTTTAAATAGAACACCCTGTATATTATTCGATTTTCGGAATCTCTGCCTCTTCGTGATTCTAACAATGTTGTAGGTTTACGTAACAATTTACTCGATATTCTGCTTTGAAAGACTGAATCTGGTCATGAACAATAAATATCAACATCGCCATGTAGAATAAATATGTTCTCATAGAACCAAAAATTTGACAGATGTAACACTACTGTCAGTACTCATTTGAAAATGGTGTATAACTTTTACAGTGTTGATGAAAAAAAATGATATTGTTTAATGCTATCTTTCTTGTGAGAAGAATGCCATGCTCACTAGGACTAGACGCGAGTCTGCACGAAAATTCCCCGCAAGGCGCATACCTCATAAAATATACAGGGTCGGAAAGTCCCCATGGTTCATCGGCCGTTACGTGAGAGCGATAAAGTAAGTCATAGAAATCCGTGGGATAGAGAAAGATGGCTATAATGAAGGTGTCTAATAGTCACCGCCCATTTCGCCCTTCCACAAACAAGATGTGGAGTTTTTCAAAGCAGAATAATGAGCAAATTATTAACTAAACGCACAATATATTATACATTGTTGGAATCAGGAAGAAGCAGAGATTCCGAAAATCGAAAAATATACAGGGTGTTCCATTTAAAAAAAAACATAAGTTTGGTTCGTATCTTTGTACATTTTCTATTTTCATAATCTCACTAAACTCACATCAAGATTCCCTACAATTTTTATTTTAACTATTTTTATCTAGCTCAAAAAATAAAAGGTTAAGGGGGGTAAAATGTTATATGAATAACCCTGTACAAGTCCTCTTTCCTCTGAATTTAAAGTACCGAAACAAGGAACGCGAAGCAAAAACTTGGGTACATTTTGATGGACTAGGTAAAACCTCTGGCCACATATATCAGAATTTACTGAAGTTTTCCCTTATACAAATAAATTTGGTAGAATATCCATTCCGGATTTGGGACACCGTGTGTGTATATCTATTGGAACTGGCAAAGCGGCTTTGGCGAATCAAACCCTAATTCGGGCTCCCTTCTAAAATGGCAGCAATTTTTTAGAGTAGGACAATGAGGTTGTAAACGGATTGAGGTCGGAGAGACCGCCAAACTGTGGAGAATGCTTAGCTCAGATCGCATAAAGATTTTCTGTCCGGTTGCCAATTTAAATCTAGCGCTTTCATTTTCTTGGGGCTCATCTTGTGGGATCTACAGCGGTCTCAGTGAAAAGTGCAACGACGCGGCGGATTATTCAAATACCTTACTTAAGTTTTTTAGATGGACTTGCTTCGCGATGCCTGGGAATAAACACGATGTGTGGGGAATAAAAAATTCAGGAGACATATTTCTCTGAAGGAAAGTTACATCGGGCGCATTTAAAGTGAACCATGACAACGTTAGGTTACGGATAAGAGGAAGCAATTCAAAATTAATGAATCCTGATATATTGAGACTTTTCAACATGTTCTCTTCAATGGAAATATAACCGACTTCTGGTTCCTTATAGTTACATTGAAAATAGATATTTATTTCAAATGAACTGCCAAACATACATATTTTTGCATATTCGGAATTAGTAAAGGGGGAGGGTATATTAGACCGGTTTCAGCCCTCTTCATTTTTGGCCAAAAAAAAGGAAGAATTTTTTTTATTATTTATATCCAGTAACTAATCGATTCCACCTCAAACGGGAACTCCCTCCTCGTTCCTAGTCCGGATCAAGGTCAATTAGAGGTCATTGTCAAAAGTGCATTAAACCAAACGATCTCGGTATTTACGTTTTTTGGGTCGCTGAGTCCGAATCGGAGGTTAGTTTGTCTGTATCAGGTCATTTCAAGGTTGTTTCAAGGTCATTGCACGATCAAATTGAGAAAAATCCGAGCGAGCAAGTCCAACCACCTGTTATACAGGCTTTTGTGGTTGCTGGGTTAGAATCCGAGGTTAGTTTGTCTGTATCAGTGCATTTAAAGGTCGTCTCAAGGTCATCTCAAGGTCACATTGGAAAAACTGAGCAATTAAATCTAACCGCCTGTTAGATAGGTTTTTGGGATAGCTGAGTTCGAATCCGAGGTCAGTTTGTCTGCATCAGGTAATTTGAGGGTTATTTCAAGGTCATTTAAAGGTCATACCAAGAAAGAACCAAGAAATCGATTACCGTCTCTGAGGTTGAATTCAAGGTCCAATTATATGACGATTTGGTTCTCTACTACTTGATTTGTGTCGATTAGCTTAACATGAACCGTAGGTAAGGAGGATTGGACAAGTTTTAGGTCAAGAGATCACTGATGTGAAACCCATGCAAACTCCTACAACCTTTGTACAGGTCATTTTTGTGTCAAATAAGTAGTTTTAGATAAAAGATCTGCTCATTTGCTCCTTCAGATGAACTCGCCTAAATCTTGCGTAACTCTGTTTAAACTCGAATGATTTTAATAACCTATTTTTAGTACAAACAATTTTAGCTTCGGTCGAAAACAGAGGGGTCTGAAATCGTCCCTCACTGACCCTACCAGAAGTCATTTTTATCAAATCAACCTTGGAATAACCTTGAACCTTTATTAATACATAGAAATCGACCTCGGATTCGGACTGAGCGACTATGAGAATGGTAATTGATTCCAGGGTTTATTCCATAAATTAACTTTCAAATGACTTTAAAATGGCCTTCAAATGACCCGACACAGATAAACTGACCTCAGATTTGAACTCTGCAACTCCAAATACGTGTATAACAGGCGGTTAGACTTAATTGCATGGCTTTTGTCAACTTAACCTTGAAATGACCTTGAGACGACCTTCAAATAACCTGATACAGACAAACTGACTTCGAATTCGACCTCAGCGACCTCAAAATCCTGTATAACTTGTGGTCGGACTTAATTGCTCGGTTTTTTCTCAGTTTGACCTTGAAATAACCTTGAAACAACCATAAAATGGCCAGATACAAACAAACTAACCCAAAACACCTAAACTCCGAGATCCTTTGATTTAATGCACTTTTCCTCAATCTGACCTCTAATTTACCTTGATCCTGACTAGGAAGGAGGGGGGAGGTCCCATTTGGGGTGGAATCGATTAGTTATTGAATACAAATAATAAAAAATATTTTCTTTTTTTGGACAAAAATGAAGGGGGTCGAAATCCGGCCTAATTGACCCTGCCCCTTTAGATATAGCATAGTGAAACGTTTTAGGAAATATTTATTATTTATTTAAAATTTTGACAGTTGAAATATGGGTATTTTCAAGGGCCCAAATGTGGGTATTATAAAGATTATGCGTAAATATAGCTTTACCTATAACCAACACTTCCGCTGTAAATCGGGATTTTTTTTGCAACAACCATTAAAAAAAATTTACTCTTAAGGGGTAGACTGTAGACAGCAATACTTGGGACCCGTTGGACGTGATAGGGATAGAATTGGCGTCACATATCGTACGCCACGCTGTTGAATGCGATAATATAGCGAACTGCTGGACTAACTTTTTCCCGCTTATTCACGGCTTTTCTTCCACGTTGTCTAAAATTTGTTGTTTGCTATTTGATACGCGTTGTGGGTAAACATGAAAGCCGTCTTGTCCACGGTTTGAGCGTAAATTTCCAGCAAAATCACTGCTGTAAATGTTTTGTGATGAGGCACGTGCCTATTGGGAAATCTTTGGGCATAAAAGCGAGAAGCAGCTAACGAGTTCTGCCTTGCTTCTACATACGCTAAAACCACATCCATCGTTACTATACACATGCCATTTTTAATGAAATATAATAAAATAACATTTTATACTTTGTACTGACCGTCCACTGAGGATAAAGATACCCTAGAATGGCTTTTCACAGGATCTGGTACTTTTTTGGAATTTGTTTTTGTCACTTATTTTACGCAGTTTTTATTTGAACTTGTAGCTTTAACGATTTGTATGTATGTTGCTCATTTTCTGTTGCAACTTTATTATAAATTTTTTGACAAATCAACTTTTTGTTTAATTGTTAATGTAAAATATCCAGGAATAATTTTATCTTTTTATATTAAATATCATGACAGTAAATCAAATTTTCAATTTCTCAATAATAAATTTGCATTATTTGATATATTTTATTATGGGTCTTAAATTTAAAGGTTAAGGCAAAATAACTTTAATAAATGTTATAGTTGTATCAGGGAAACTAATCTATAAAACGATCCTTTTCGTCGATATCTGTTTATTATTTTAAATTCTGTTCCAAATATGGTTATTGAAGAGCTGGTATCTACACCAATAATTAAATTTTACATATGAATAAAAGATCAAGTAGATCAAATACCTTCAACGAGTCTGGAGCAAAGTGCAATAGCTTTTCTACTATTCAGGTTTCTAGGAGAGATTCCGACATGAATAATTAAAATCAGATTAATTGGCGTTTGTATCTTTTCAAGTATAATGCTCCTCTTCATTTCCACATTCTATTCCAACTGCTGCACATGCACGAACAATATTTCTGCTCCGATTTCACCGATGACTAAATTCAGGGCAAAGTACATAATGCCAGTCAAGTCTCTACACTATAATATGTTCTCAACGAGCAAATCATATTTCCGTCGTTGTAGATTCCAAATAAACAGCTGCTGCTCAAGTGAAATTAAGATTCCTCAGTTTTGTTCCCGGGTAATTACTCAAATGTGTTTGTTCTTCTCTCAACAAAAAAGTTAAAGAATATATCATTCAGATCTATAACAATAAAATACTTTCTCTATTATACAGGGTGTTTAATTAAGTACTTGTACAAACTCTAAAGGGTGAATCTTTGACTTATTTTAAGATAAAAAATTCTTATGAACATGAGTCCGCAACGGTTTAGTTCTTTAGATACAGACAGTAAAAAAAAATTTTGTTTGGTATTTTGATTATATTTTTGTTTAATAACATGGCAATTTGACGAAATTCGGGAAACTGGGAGTATTGATGATTGAGAAGCTCAAATACAGGGTATTAGAAGTTTGACTGCCTTAATTTTAACAGGCGATAGAATACATTAAAATAAACAAAAAAACCTTATATGACATGGGTCCTAAATTCAACCATTCCCGAGAAAAAAAAATATCAAAATCTCCAACTTGATGTACAAAAGTTCGATTAATTAAGGAATATTGGCATAATTAAAATTCGATAAAATTCACATCGACCAATGTAACAACGACGCGGCAGATAACACAAGGTGCTAAGCTGTCAAGCAATACGCAGTTCAGTTGTTATCTGGAAGTGGACCGTGTCTGAGTGTTTTTTGCGTACAACTATTTCCTTTTCTTGGGGTGTTTTCCAGCGAGTCCGAGAAAATTGGATTCGAAGGTATCTTGGTGGTGGACATTTTGAGCATATGTTGTAGTTTGTTTTGTAGTTGTGCGTTTAAAAATTACTGAATTTTGCTTTTTGGTAAGTACCTAAATTATTTTTAATACATATGATTATTTGGAGGACGTGAATCTTTGGGTACTTTAATTATATATTTTTCAAATTCATAATTTGATTAAAAGCTAAGTTCTTGTTTTAAGAGATTCATAATTACTAAAATTCGAGCTAAAATTTAAGCACAACACTATCTTCGTACTATAACATCGATAAGTACATTTTATTTTATTTATTTTAAAATTGGAAAACAATTGTCTTGAAATTTACTAAATGTTTCATAATAATAGTTGTTTACATTTTTTCCGCAGGACAAGTCTGTCGCGCGCACACTTGGTATGCACCAGCTGTGTAGCGTTAGGTTAAGCGCTGTTGTCACGTTGTGATGAAACTCCCCAATATTAATACCCGCTGTATTTTGAAAACTGTTAATCTTACGCCCCATTAATATACAACTTTTTTGTTCATTTATGATTACTCTATCTCATGCTGAAGTAATGGCAGTCAAACTTCTCACACCCTGTATTTACTTAGTTTTTGTTTTATGTTAGAGAGCAGCGTTGTACCTGGATTTAAATAGCCATAACTTTTTTGTGTCGCACTGTTGTGTCATTTTTGACAAACATTCAATTTTTCGTACAAAAGGTACTCTTCGTATTTGTCGCTGAAAGAAGCCGTTTTGTAAAAAAAATGGGATTAAAGTTAAACCTGCGTTGGAATTTTGTAAGTTGAATCATTAAATTTTTGAAAAACATGTGAAAACATGTGTTTTTTGTTGATAGAATTGCGATGTGACATATGCACTTTTTATCTTAAAATTAGTCAAAGATTTACCCTTTAAAGTTTGTACAAGTACTTAATAAACATCCTATATCAAAAACTACAACGTAACAGAAATTTTATTGTTTGATATGTTCAATTGACCCTAAAAAGTGATAAAACCGCGGACTGCTACCTTTTAAAGGAATGCGTTTTTGAGATCGAAGTGAAAAGGTGGTATTTTCAGTTTTTTTGAGTTTTACTCGAAAACTATGCATTTTTTCACTATAGTTGTCAACAGAAAAGTTGTAGCAAATTGAATTTTCAATCGAAATGAGATCTTTTGAAGTCAAAAAAATATATTTTTAACAAAAATATACCCAAAAAACTAGTAAAAAAACCCGAAAAAAATGAATTTTTTTCTTTTTGGTTTTTGGCCCACAACTTTTTCTGAGAGAAGTTAGGTATAGGCATTGCTTCACAGAAAAAAAAGTTAATGTTTTTTCCTTTAAAATAAGCCTTTATAGAAGTACCTACGACTAATAGAAACCGAGATACACTAGATCAAAGTTAGCTACTTTTTGGATTTTTGGCCAATTTTTGCCCTTTTTGCAGTAAGAAAACCGCATATCAATAGCAGAGGAAAGGATCAATAAAACAAAGTAAAGGAGAGAAATCAGTCGACACATCATTATCGATTATACGGATAAAAAAGGTACCTTTTATAATAAAAACAAAAGTCATATACGAAATTTGATACAGATTTTCAAAAGTAAAAAGTTAGTATATAAAAAGTTTAGCAAGTCACTAATTTCATATTAAACAAATTTATTTAACTATATCAGACATAATCAAAATTGGCCAATCTTTGTAAAATTAAATATTAACCTTAGAACCAGTTGTTAAACAAGAAGTTATAGGATAAAATGCCAATGTCTTAATGTATGCAACCAGTCATACATGAAATTCAATTATAACGGTCGTATCGATATAACATCTTGTTTGAGGTTTTGTAAATAGTGTGAAATACTTCAAAATATTGACTATTGTGTTTTAACAGTTTTTATTGACAAATTTTGACATATAGATAACAAAACAATAATAAATTCATTTATTAATAACCCTTTTGTATTTATAGCTGTGATTGTGTGTGGTTTCTTGCTAAAGCATATAGTGAATAGAACCGACTACTGAGAGGAGTCTAGAGCTAGGTAGGGCGAAGATATACAACCACCAAAACCAAATTGATATCACAACAATAAAATTTTTTTTGGCGCTAACATATACTCTCGTACACACACATAATCATAACAATATATATATGATTAACTGTTGTTTAAATAAATAAATAATAATATCCAATCACCTAGAAACTTATTTTCACATTCACAAAAATAAATTTATTAGGCAAAATAATACCAAAAGTAATAAATAAAAATAAGGAAAAGTATCGTTGGTTACATTGACATATAAAGTTATAAGACGAAAATCGTCAAAAAAGGGCAAAAATTGGCAAAAAATCCAAAAAGTAGTCAATTTTGATCCAATGTATCTCGATTTCTATTAGTCGTAGGTACGTCTATAAAGGCTTATTTTAAAGAAAAAAACATTAACTTTTTTTTCTGTGAAGCAATGCTTATACCTAACTTCTCTCAAAAAAATGTTGAGGGCCAAAAACCAAAAAGAAAAATAAACGCAATTTTTCGTTTTTTTTTTACTCGTATTTAGGGCATATTTTGGTTAAAAATAAATTTTTTGACTTCAGAAGGTCTCATTTCGATTAGAAATTCAATTTGCTACAATTTTTCTGTTGACAACTATAGTGAAAAAATGCATAGTTTTCGAGTACACATAAAACTGAAAGTACCACCTTTTTACTTCGATCTCAAAAACGCACCCCTTAAAAAGGTAGCACTCCGCGGTTTTATCATTTTTTAAGGTCAATTGAACATATCAAACAATAAAATTTCTGTTACGTTGTAGTTCCTATCTAAAATACATAGTCAATAGCCTATATAGGAAACAGACTGCAATATCATAAAGGCATTTTTGGACAATAAAAAGTAATTTTTATTTTTAATTTTACGATGCCTCTGTCCGAAAGCGCCCACGTCGCAGAAACTTAATTAATATCAGCTTTCCGGTTAACTTTGCCGGAAAATAAAAGTCCACCGGCAAAAAACGGAAATAGAATTACAATTAAGATTCCCTAATTGCCAGTTTTTCCCTAGCGGAGCCGCTTCACTTGCGGCCATCTATCATTACCGCCTATCCTCTTCGCCTAATTACGTTCGCCTATAATTCAACGAATTGTAATTCTAGCGACGTTATACACAACAGTTTGTAAAGTTATGCACAAAGTTATGAATAGTATCAAGCGTTATGGCACTCGTATATCTTAAGGCCATATCAGAAATGCGGAAACGGAAGTGGCAAAGTGGGATAAGATGCAAGTGAGGAAGCATATGCCGAAAGAGATGCCACGCTAGCAGCACACTGCGAGACGGATGATTATTCTCGAGATGTGGTGGAAAATAAAACGAAAATATGAGCCCCACATAGCATAAAATTATAGTTGTAGACGGCGGATATACGAAGTCAACAGTTTTTTAGGTTATTATTACTTCTATACTCATCATCGTTGGTGCTTGTAATATTCAACAGTCTTCATTTACAAGCCACTCAAGTCGAGACTCCGTAGAACATAAAAAATACACATTTGTCACTCAAAAACCTCTATATGTTTATTATTATTATTGTTAAGGTTTTATTTGATTTTTAATCGCTTTCTGGCTGCTCCTTTATTATTATTGCTGTCGTTAGTTTTATACTAAGTTTTTATTGTATTTGCTCCTTTTCTTGTTTCTGTTTTTGTATAATTAACGACTATCTATAATTTACCAAAAAAAGGTTCCTACTATCGTAAATTTTTGAAATTATCCAATTTCCAGTACACAAGAACGGAAGTAAAAGTGAATTAACTGATTATATACCAATTACTATTATTCGAAAATTCTCTGAAATATTTGAAAACTTATTACTGATTTCTTATAAGGCTCCTCGTATGGGTTGTTGTTATGTGAACAATTCGGCTTCCTTAAAGGTAGATTTACTGTTGCTAACCCTCAATTTATTAGTGAAAAACCTATATCGACCTCACCACAGTTTTTAACACAATTGACCACGACATCTTATTGAACAAACTAGGTAGGTTTGGTCTACCCGATTCTCGATTAATAGTCCGGTCAAATTAGTCATAAAAATAGTGGTCAAATAACAAAAATTCTTTCAGAGCTAAATTTTGGTGGAGCCCTTGGGTACACCATTAGAAATAAAGTGTCAAAAGTCCCCANAAAATTTATAATATATATATGATTAACTGTTGTTTAAATAAATAAATAATAATTATTAACTTATTTTAACTTTCACATTCACAAAAATAAATTTATTAGGCAAAATAATACCGAAAGTAATAAATAAAAATAAGGAAAAGTATCGTTGGTTACATTGACATATAAAGTTATAAGACGAAAATCGTCAAAAAAGGGCAAATATTGGCCAAAAATCCAAAACGTAGATAAATTTGATCCAATGTATCTCGATTTCTATTAGTCGTAGGTACTTTCTATAAAGGCTTATTTTAAAGAAAAAAACATTAACTTTTTTTTCTGTGAAGCAATGCTTATACCTAACTTCTCTCAGAAAAATATCGAGGGCCAAAAACCAAAAAGAAAAATAAACGCATTTTTTCGTTTTTTTACTCGTATTTAGGGCATATTTTTGTTAAAAATAAATTTTTTGACTTCAGAAGGTCTCATTTCGATTAGAAATTCAATTTGCTACAATTTTCCTGTTGACAACTATAGTGAAAAAATGCATAGTTTTCGCGTAAAACACAAAAAACTAAAAATACCATCTTTTTACTTCGATCTCAAAAACGCACCCCTTTAAAACATAGCACTCCGCGGTTTTATCATTTTTTATGGTCAATTGAACATATCAAACAATAAAATTTCTGTTACGTTGCAGTTCCTATCTAAAATACATAGTCAATAGCCTATATAGGAAACAGACTGCAATATCATAAAGGCATTTTTGGACAATAAAAAGTATTTTTTTTTTTTAATTTTACGATGCCTCTGCCGAAAGCGCCCACATCGCAGAAACTTAATTAATATCAGCTTTCCGGTTAACTTTGCCGGAAAATAAAAGTCCACCGGCAAAAAACGGAAATAGAATTACAATTAAGATTCCCTAATTGCCAGTTTTTCCCTAGCGGAGCCGCTTCACTTGCGGCCATCTATCATTACCGCCTATCCTCTTCGCCTAATTACGTTCGCCTATAATTCAACGAATTGTAATTCTAGCGACGTTATACACAACAGTTTGTAAAGTTATGCACAAAGTTATGAATAGTATCAAGCGTTATGGCACTCGTATATCTTAAGGCCATATCAGAAATGCGGAAACGGAAGTGGCAAAGTGGGATAAGATGCAAGTGAGGAAGCATATGCCGAAAGAGATGCCACGCTAGCAGCACACTGCGAGACGGATGATTATTCTCGAGATGTGGTGGAAAATAAAACGAAAATATGAGCCCCACATAGCATAAAATTATAGTTGTAGACGGCGGATATACGAAGTCAACAGTTTTTTAGGTTATTATTACTTCTATACTCATCATCGTTGGTGCTTGTAATATTCAACAGTCTTCATTTACAAGCCACTCAAGTCGAGACTCCGTAGAACATAAAAAATACACATTTGTCACTCAAAAACCTCTATATGTTTATTATTATTATTGTTAAGGTTTTATTTGATTTTTAATCGCTTTCTGGCTGCTCCTTTATTATTATTGCTGTCGTTAGTTTTATACTAAGTTTTTATTGTATTTGCTCCTTTTCTTGTTTCTGTTTTTGTATAATTAACGACTATCTATAATTTACCAAAAAAAGGTTCCTACTATCGTAAATTTTTGAAATTATCCAATTTCCAGTACACAAGAACGGAAGTAAAAGTGAATTAACTGATTATATACCAATTACTATTATTCGAAAATTCTCTGAAATATTTGAAAACTTATTACTGATTTCTTATAAGGCTCCTCGTATGGGTTGTTGTTATGTGAACAATTCGGCTTCCTTAAAGGTAGATTTACTGTTGCTAACCCTCAATTTATTAGTGAAAAACCTATATCGACCTCACCACAGTTTTTAACACAATTGACCACGACATCTTATTGAACAAACTAGGTAGGTTTGGTCTACCCGATTCTCGATTAATAGTCCGGTCAAATTAGTCATAAAAATAGTGGTCAAATAACAAAAATTCTTTCAGAGCTAAATTTTGGTGGAGCCCTTGGGTACACCATTAGAAATAAAGTGTCAAAAGTCCCCAACGGCCCCATGTGTGATAAAAAAAAGTTATTCGGGGTCAAAGGTCAAAATTTGAGTTTTTTTTTTGGATTTTTTTCGAAAACGGTAAGTTTTATCAAAAAAGTAGCTAAGACGAAATAGTTCTGAAAATTATCTACAAAAATGGTCCTTATACTTTTTTTTCTAAGAACCACCATTCCTGAGATATCGCGATTCTAAAAGTTGAGGAGTCCTACATGGTATGCACATATATGCCACGTATATACATAGTCAGGCAATTAATGCAAGTAAAAATGCCTATTTGTGTCTCTTATATGTATAAACTATACTATTCTGAGAATATACACTCAAAAGAAACTCAGTCCCTTAGTCAAAATAACGCATATGTCCTTATAATTGAAACAGCAATAGAACAATTATTTCATGCAACAAATACAACTATGGTAGTTGGTGAAGGTGTTGACTTATTAATACTACTCACTGCAAGGTCTCCAATTGATAAAATTATATACTTTTTAAAACCTGGAATGGCTCAACAGCGAACAGAAATATATTCTTCAAATAGTTTATCTGCTTATCCAAAACGCCAAAACCATATCTTATTTTTACATGCGATAACCGGCTTCGATACTACATCAGCAATCTTCAGAAGGGGTAAAACATCAGTATTAAAATTATTTGAAAATAAGATTTGATTGATTGCAGAAATTGATTCTTCACCTCGAACAATAATCACAAAAGGAATTTGCTTTCTCCTTGCTGTTAAGGAGCTCCAAAAAATTGATTGTATATATAAATATAGATATTTAACTTCTGTAAAAAATACACGAAACAAGAAACAAGTACAACTATCTTGTCTTCCTCCAACATCGGCTTCTGCTAATTAACACTTGTATCGAGTATACTATCAAGTTCAGACATGGCTAGGTAATCAACTGGACCCAGAAGACTGGAGTTGGAAATTAACAGATAATACTTTGGAACCGATTCAAGCTTTACTTCCACCTGCTCTGGGAAAACCCCTAAACACTATTTTTTGCAATTGCAAAAAAGGTTGTAGTGCTAAATGTGGCTGTAGAAGAGTAGGGTTACTGTGTTCTCCAACGTGTACTAATTGCCAAAGCCAGTCTTGCTCAAATGTTCAATTGAATACAACAGACGAAGATTCATGTGATTTCGATGAAGAGACAGCTGATTCATCTTCATTTGAACAATTTATGAACATCCAGCAAGAAGAAGAGGGAGAAGAAGAAGAAGAAATCGAAGAAGACATGACTGTTGAAGTCGACTTTGAAGAGTATGAATCAGATTAAAATATCAAAAGAAATCAGAAGTACAGTTAAAGTCAATAACCAATATCAATATCAATAATCATCATGCAGTTAAAAGAGTATTGTCCCTGAAAATTCCGTCATAACAGTTCGTGGAGTAGGCCTACAGGGGAAACCACGTTAAAAAAAACACGTCATAAGTATACTACCTCACAGGTGGTGTGGAAATGTGTGCATATCATGTAGAACATGACTCCTTCAACTATCGGAATCGTGATATCTCAGGAATGGTGATTCTTAAAAAAAAAGTATAAGGACCATTTTTGTAGATAATTTTAAGATCTATAATGTTTGTCTGGGCTACTTTTTTGATAGAACTTAGTTTTCGAAAAAAATCCAAAAAACCTCAAATTTTGACCTTTGACCCCGAATAACTTTATTAGCACACATGGTGTGCGATCGATGTGTGGATCGATGGGGACTTTTGACTCTTTATTTCTAATGGTGTACCCAAGGTCTCCACCAAAATTTAGCTCTGTCGGAATTTTCGTTTTTTGAAATATCTATTCTGACCGGGCTATATAGTGTTAAATCATATTTACAAAATACGTAGTTTGCTTTTATACACGGATCTTCCATTTCATTTTTTCCAAACGTTTTCGGGACAGCTTGTATTTTATTTATCAGTAGACGATTCAGTAATATTATGTTGTAATATATAACGTATATTCAAATCGATAGTTTACTTCCAGCGTCTTGTAACAAGTTTCTCTCCACTAATTGTTGTGTAGAACAATCCATACTTTAAAATTATATAACATGGAAAGTCTAATATTGATCCCAACTTTAGAAGAGCGAGAACTACGGTATAGTTATATGAGGCTCAGGATGCATACTAAGGAAGAACCGTCAACTTTGAGAACTATATTATAGTGATACGAACTTGTACGGAGTTTTTTACACATGGAATTGATTTTGTGGTCCGTGTTTTCTTTTTGGCCGTGTATGGTCGTATATTCTGTGATATGCAAATGTACGAAAAAAGAAGTAAATTTATAATACTTGGAATTTTTCGGAACAGCGATTAAATGTGTATGGGTATAGATTTTTATGATTATGCCATGCGATATATTTCGGTTTTAGTTGTAGGGAATATAAAAACTATGAAATAGCACCATCATATTTTCCACTAACCAGTATAGAAATGGGTTTATTTTAAGAATTTTATATATCTACTTGTATCGATACGTTATTTAACAAAAGTTATTATGGTGGTAAATATGCCTGAAATATTAACAACACAAAGTATACGATTGATGTAGTAAAGAATTCTGTTTACAGGTATATTTTCTTGTGATATCTAAAAAGTATATAGAATGGATTGAAGGTAAGGAAAATGAATTTACATGTTTGATATCAAAATATGAGACATCGGAATAGATACTAGCATTTTGAAAAAGTTCAAAATAAATTTTTACTAAAAATTTCATAAAAAGTATGGTATTGGCCCCTAAATATTGTTTTGCGGAACTATACTTAAAGTATCGCATTTGGTTGGACGCTGAAGTATGTTGTTTACTTAAGCCATATGAATATTATATTATATTTTTTCAAATTTGTATCAATTTATATCATTTCATTTTATGATCTGTCACTGGGTTTAATAAAAGTATATTAGACATATTGGTACAAATTTTAATTTTGATGGTACGTTTTATTTTTAATAAACATTAAATTTTTTAAACGCTACAAACTTCGCTACAAACTTGATAAAAAAAACTCGAAGTATCGAAATAAATTTTTATTACATTAAATTGCCGTTTGGAGCGGAAGGACAAAGACTGTTAGAACTTTGCTCTTTTTGTCCACTTGCTTCTTGTAAAGAATTTATATTCCTTACAAATATCTGTTCCTACACAATAATGACGAAAGTGAAGAGGTATCGCAATTTTCTGTTTAATGATCTTAAAAGGGGTCGTTGCCATAGACGAGAAAGGAATCTCATTTGGTGAAATACCCCGGCGTTTAAATCGAAATATTTCCACAATTATTAGATTCTAGAATATACTGGATTTCATCGAGCTATGAGCCTTTTTCTTTTTCTTCTCTGCGGATCAGTTTTCTAGATATCCCGAGGCACACTGGCCAAACATGGACAATTATGCATTCTACTCGGTCCATAGTTTTAGAGGCATCATTATTATAAAACTACCATTGAGTAAACTGTTACATCGCATTATATGAATGCCGAACATGACAAAATGTCATATAACAAAATATTGTAATAAGATTTTGCATTGATTTAGAGAAATCCAAGAATTCTCAATTATTTTACCAGCAACACATAAGATTATATAATATTGAGCCAATAATAAAAAGTCCACTTCATAACACAGACATAGACGTAAAAGTTTACTTGCAACTATTTCACAGTATCAAAACTTATGCATTCGGCAAAAGTATCCTTGTTAAGTTTTCGTTTACATTAAAAATCGGAGCAACTAATGTAATTTGCTCCCTTTCCTTAATAAATTGGAACTTAATTAAGAAAGTTTTAACATCAAGCTTTCCAATATCGTTAGATTGTTTGCTTCAAATATTTGACTATTACGATAAATGAAAATCTTTCATTTAACCTACCACGCAAAATTTTGTAAATGATGAAATTTGCTATTAAATACTCATCATACAAAATTATTTCCAGCCTCAAAACAAATTTGAATTTAATTCACTCAATTCTCAATGTTAGCAACTTTAGTACTGATGCATGTTATTATGCATAGGGACATATAAAACTGCGCACATGAATGTATTTTAATGGAAACTAATGACAACACCGCCAACACCTATAAATGCATAATCACTAAATACAATTTAATAATAAACCATTTAGGTACATGTAGGATACATAATCAAATAATTAACGAATTTCTGTATTCACACCCTTGGATAATAGCGAAATACATAATTAATCACATGGAACAATATTACAATTATCCAGATTTACCAGATCACCAAACAAAAAATAGATAAATTTCGATGTACGTGTAAATAGTAAGCATTAAAACAAGAAACAACCATTAAATCTTCCCAATCTCTATAAGAACAAACTATCAGTTAGTTGTAATACATGCCACAGAATGAGCTTCCATTTAAATTAAATAAATACTTGATTACAAAATTCTGGGCATAAATTAAAAATTAATTTCATCAGTAAAAATCTTATTATATAGCATAGAAAAGTGCTGACGAGACGACGTTCTTGTTATTAATTCGACGGTTTCTACCTACCCTGTTTGGCAGTTCCATAATTTCCTCAAAATTAATATTTTCTTTCTGTAGTATGTCTTTAAAGCAGTTCCATCAGTTTATTCCCACGACTTATTGATAGCCTAAAGGACCAGTATCCATAATATTCTATTTCAGTTGTTTTGGTGGAACAGTAAGAAAAGTCACAAGTTGGCTTCGGTCCTCTAAAAACAATTTCAGATCCCTTTCTAGCAAATTCATTTGAACATCCATTTCCTTTAATGCCTTTCGTGTTCACACACCGAGTAAGTAATTCTTGTATAAATAATTTTACTGTTGTTTGAAAGAAATTCCATTTAAATTAAACACAGGTTGAGTAATTACTGTCATTTTATTATAATAATTATGCTTGAAAGGAATTTTTATTCTCAAATTTTATTAAATGAGAATGTGATTGTACGTTGGGTGAAATAAAATTTATTAGATCCAATTCATTAATTTATTTACATTTGATTTGAGGATTTTTTCAAGTTAATCATTAAATATTATCAGATTTCAAGGATAATTCTAAATATCTAGTTATAAACAGCTAATGTGAATATTTTCTTTACAGGATTAAATATTTATATCTTGAAATGCATATTTAATTGGTATTGATAGACAAGGATATGTTCCACAAGTTCACCACTTCAGTGAGTAGCTAAACCAACAATACCTGAAAAAATGAATAGGATGTAAAGATTCTATTACAAAGTCTCTTTATTCTTCAGTTTTGAATCCAGTGGATTTTTTGAACTATTTGTAAAGTTTATTTTATTCTTTTTTTACTAAAATATAATTTTAAAAAGTACAGGTTTATTTAAACTTTTTTAAACTAGTTTTTGATTTTACATATATATTTCATACTCTGCAAATAACATTCTATATGTACGTTTTTCAATATTTCTCTTTCTGACTTTTAGTAAAAAATTGATGAAAACTAAAACTAATTGATAATAAACGACGAACTTATTATTTTTTTTTACTGCAAAGGCGTGTCATATTTCATCAATAAAAACTATCAGTGTAAAAACTTTGAATGTAATACATTATAGAAAAGAGATATAATTTCACATCAAGAGCTAGAAATGTCTTTGTATCTACCTAACCTTTGACGATTTACAGTATACTTGGATGATTTAGCAGGAGCAATTCATTTAATGCTACTAATGAAGAAGACGTTTTCGCACCATTGGGTTTAATCGACCTTAATAACAGTAATTAGAACAGCCAAATATAGAGCACTGTTAGATACCCTTTTTGTTGGACAAACTAAACAGGCCCCCTGCTATGTTTGAAATATTAAATGAAATAAGATGAAAATAAATTATTAAATTTATTATTAAATATCGAGAATTTTGACCCCAGTATTGTTAAATTCTGTTATATAATCCTTCTGATATTGTTAATGCTTTTGCCAATTATTTGTATGATTCATTTTTACCTAATCACAGTTTTAATAGTAAACACCTACATTGCCCTCTGTTGTCTCTAATACTCTTTGTGAGGTTACCGAATATACATAATACATACAATTAAGAGAATGAAGGGGAATTTTACAATGGGACCTGATTTAATTCCTGCATAATTTAATAACAGACTGTAAAACAATTTCCGCAAAACGTTTAAAAACCATATTCAATTCTATAATTGCATATATAAAGAATATCCACAAGTATGGAAAGAGTCGCGAATATGACCCATTTATAAAAAAGGTACTAAGAACGACATAACTAATTACCGGCCCATAGCTATTATAACTACTCAAAAATCCCAGAAATAATTTTACACAATCGATTTTATTTTCATATTGAAATATCAATATCTCCTTACCAACATGGATTTATAGAAAACCCAATTTATTGCTGAAGCTTTGGATGCGGGAAGTCAGGTTGATGTTGTGTATACCAATTTTTCCAAAGCTTTCAATCGGCTTGATAATAATTTATTAACATTGAATTTGGAGTCGTATGGTATCTCCCCTGCTCTGTTATCTCTGTTTAAATCTTATTTTAGCAATAGGTACCAATTTGTGCAGTATCGTGGCTTTGGATCGTGTGAATTTCATCAATCTTCAGGAGTTCCGCAAGAGTCAATCCTGGGGCCACTGTTATTTGTTATTTTTATTAATTACTTAACAGAGTGTCAACTATTTAATCTATGCGGACGACCTGAAGTTGTTCTTGGTAGTTAAATATTCTTCTGATTGTACTAAATTACAAGATAATCTTGACAGATTACGCAGTTGGTGTTCCATGTAATAATCTACCTCTGAATGTAAGCAAATGTAAAATTATATCATACAGTCGACGAAAAACTAATCTAGATTTTGATTATAAAATTGGTGAATCTTTTTTAAATAGAGTTACGCAATTTACTGCCCTTGGTGTTATATTTGAAACTAGATTCTCATTTGACGAGCACATAAGTTTAATAACCAAATCTGCTTATAAGAATTTAGGCTTTATTTTGCGTAATTCTAAGGACTTTCAGAACGTAAAGGTTCTAAATATATTGTATGCAGCATTTGTGCGTTGCCAACTTGAATATGCATCGGTTGTTTGGAGTTCCATTTATAATGTTTATAATATTCAGTTAGAGAAAGTATAACGGAGATTTTTAAAGACTATTAATTTTATTAATTATGGATTTTATCCTCCTCGTGGTACACCTCAAGAAGTATTGCTTTCTTGTTTTAATTTTAATAGTCTTTGTCGTAGAAGAATTATGTTTTCAATTATATTCCTTTTTAAAATTATAAATAACACTTTAAATGCAGACTCGTTAGTTTCAAGGTTTTATATCATGTTCCTAGACTTAATTCTAGATTTCACTCTGCTTTACAATCACCCACACCTGATCTCCAATTATCAAAAGTATGAAGACCGACTTGATATATTTTTTTATTCTATGAATAACATAAAAAAATTGTTTGTATAGCAAATGTAATTCTGTTAGTTTATTTGTTTAATTTGTCTGGTATCGTTTACACTTAAGTTCTTTTGTCTGAATTTTATATTTTTATTGCTCTATTTTGTTAGTTTGTATATTTTTCTTTTTAAATTTAGTTAAGGTTTTCTGTTTTACCTTATCCTGTAATTGGGACTTGGTCCCGTTGAATATTGTAATTTCTAAGCAAATAAATAAATAAATAAACAAATAAATAAGTAAATAAATAAATATATTATGGTTAAATTTAGTTGTACTGTAAGTATTTTTTTCAAGCAGGTCAATTTTAGCTACGGTAAATGACTTCCAAGAATGTATTTAGACTTGGCCGAGTTATTTTTCGAGCGGTATTATTTAAATAGAAACAACCCTCTGCCAATTCCCGGTACTTTTCAGCAGATTTCCTATCAAACTCGCAACTCTACACAGAATGGGCTTTCCTTTCCGGACGTCTTCCCATTTTACCTGAAAATGAGATATCTGCCCTTATCGTACTGATAAATTGTAGATTGTAGTCAGTATCCGTTTCTCCAGCGTTGATGAGGGTTGGAAGCTTTTTACGCAGCCGTGCATTTCTTTCGGGTAAAAATAGGTCCGACGGTTTTTCCCTTGAATGTGTATTAACTAGTTGGGCCGTTAAAGTTTAACAAAAAGTTAAAATGTATGTGCGGGGGTAATTAGGAAATGGCTGAGGGAAATAATTAGAAGGACTCGAAAATATTCCATCTCAGGCTGTTGGTGAATTTTATTAAAGACGATGGGTGCAGGGTGTGGGGCATAAAATGCCGCCAACTCGGTTTTTCTTTCAATCAATCTCGCCCACGTATCGCCGCTACCTCGAAGAAATGCGTTCTTCGAGATCCACTTGAGATATATGAAAGTTATAAAAACAATAAAGTTCTCGACAAGTATAATCTATTTTCGTATTCGTCCTACTTTTAGAATGTTGTAATGTGATTCGACATCTGTTTCTTAAAGTCATTTGCATCATCTTTCTCGTTTTCTTTAGAGTTTTTATTCTAATGGAGGTGTTTTTCAGTAGTATTTATTCGTTCAGAACCAGTCATTGACAATTTTAATGGTACGTACAGTGTATTCCTTATCCTTATTCACTCACTCTTACCTTTTACTTTTTTAGTCCTAGCTAGGAATCTGCACTTGTTGTTCTCGGGTTAGATTCTGCGGGGGCGGATCCGACTTTAAGAGAAAACTGATGTAATTGTTATGAAAATTTATTATGGCATCCCCAGAAAAGTTAGCCTCATTGGTAAAAAGTAATTGTAAATCGAGGAAAGTGCCCTGTTATTCCTTGCATCCATCGACACAGGAAAATCATTAAGTAAAAGTTCTGGTATACACTGAATATGATAGCAGTATGGAGGTCAGCCAAAGCAGGGAAGGAAGATTACAACACGGCGAAGTCTTTTAGCCCGATCAGTATCACATTCTCTCTGTTTAAAACAATGGAGAGGATCATGGATAGGTATCTGGAGAATGAGGCGTTATATGTAATAGCCGTGGGGGAATAGGGGGTTAATTTAGCATTGTATCTTAAGTTGGTATGGCAGAGAAACAAGCAAATAGTAACAAGGAAGAATTAATCTTGGAGGAAACAGGATCGATATATGTTTCCCAGAAAAAAACTGTGGGTACATATGTCTGCAAGTGACCCATTTTAAGTATTACGCCTAGAGATCCAGCCTGACGCCGCCCGGACTGGTCCAAGAGTTGCAAGGACAAAAAATAGACGCGGGACACAACAGGGTTCCAGGAAAAGGTCCACGGCAGATTGGCACTAAGGACCAGATACTTATACCTGCGAGCGACTCCACGCCAGGAGGACTCTCCAGCGAACGCTCACCCCTACAACACTTCTTTTTCACCAACATTGTTTTCAATAAAAATACTTTTATTTACCGTTGAGAGGGTTTTATTTTGCTGTACGCCGAAGCAACTCTCAAAACATTTTGGCTAGACAAAGAAATAATAATTTTCTGAGAAAACTAAATTTCTTTTACAGAAATATGTTAATTTTTTACTAAAAGTTGCAATTTCTATTAAAATTATGGTAATAAATATAGTTCTAATAAATAAAATTTACTTGCTAAACGTCCTGTGTTCTATTCAAAAAACGAGTGTCAAAGGTGCTTTTACTTTTGTCAGAAATAAACAGTTCCCTGGATGACAGTTAAATGGATATATATTCGACCATTTCCGAGAATTTACAGAATAATATTAGTTGTTGAGGAGTCAGCTATCCGAAACGGAGTCCGCGAAACACTTCCCATAAATTATTTCATTGTAATTCTTAGATAGGGCGCACCACGCAAATGCCAAATTTGCATATCCAAACTCAGATTTACTCCAGCTATTTACAGGGGAGTGTGGTCGGTAATTTCGCCAAAAGTAATACATCAGTGTTTTCGGGGCGTATACGAGAGATTAAGAACACTCGGTGCCGATCCTACTCTTCAAATTTATTTTGCGGAGGTGGAGAGGAAGTTAATTCCTTTATCCACGTACATTACGACGAGAGCAGATGTTATTATTAATAAATACGGTCCAATCTGCAGGAGGTGCAAAGTTTGTTACGGTTATTGCTATTATGAAAAATAAATATGTTGAATTTTATGTCTGCATTGTGTAATAGTGTTATAAAATTTTATGTTAATGACAGCTTTTATGGCGAAAAGCATTTTATGCACTATTTTTCACGTTATTAAAGAATATTTTGAGGATTAAGCACGTTGCTTATCAAGCAGTTAAATTAAATTAAAAACTAACTGTGTCGTATGTATGTCATAGGTCATTGCCTCAAAAATATTAAATGATAAGAAGCAGAATTGTTACCTTATTTTAATAATTAGTCAGAAAGCTTCAATTAGTTCCTTTAATGAAGAAGATAATTATTGTTATACCAACCATCATTTTTATTCATCAGGCTACTTTGACTGTATATGAAATAATATTTAGAACGCCCTGTGTATTATGTTTACCGTGGAGCATACTGTATTCTTGACATTTTGTTCGTTTCAGCTACATATTAGAAAGCTGAAAATAATTACAGAAATTATTAATAGTCTTTCCAAGGTTTTGAATTTCCTAAACAAATGTTTATGGTTGCAACAAGGGTAAAGGTCTTGTGTAACTTAGCCATCGTTTAGGTCTACCAGTATTTATATCGATTCCGTCAAGTACTTGGATAGCGTCAGATAAGTGGTTGCCCAAATCGAAACTGAATGTCGTTTGTTCCTACTTGTTTTACTCTTCGCCCTGATGTCTGCCGCAATCCTTGGTTTCGCAGTTAGTTTAAATTTATTGGAACCGTTGTGATGGAAATTTGGACTTTGCATGTTTCACTACAAAATATACAATAATCTTGGGATTTTACTAAGTGATTTATCAAAGGCATTTGTTGTATGTACTGAAAAAGCTTGAAAAGAAAACAGAGTAGTACGTATATCGTGTATCTAGTGGTAAAAGCAATACATTCAGGACGAGGTATAGTCCGTACAGGGTATCTCAAACTCGGGGCCTACTTTGAGGGTAGAAAAAATTTAAATAAAATTTGTGATACGTGGTGTTAAATGGGATGAGGTAAGCTCCATTTTCAATCGAAAGTATTATCTTTGGGACTTGACAGAAACGACTAATGATGTATGTCATCAATGATATCTTTTCCAGAAACATACCCAAATTTTTTTCTTTTAAAAAGCTCTCTTTTTATAAGCAATACCGTCATACAGAGTCTCAAAATAAATACCACCTAAAAATCACATTAGCGGTAGAAGGATGAAGTAGTCGTTGGAAAATAACTTGTTTAAAGTGCATAAATGTCATTAAGGATAAATAAAAGGATTAAACTCGATAATTCTTTAATACAGTTAAAACAAAAGGTGATGACAACAATAACTAAACTTAAAAAATGAGGCAAACGTTTTCATACTACATACATATTACAATCTATTCTCTATAATATAGAACGTCATATTATGACCTCATCTCATTTCAAGATATATCCAATCTTCGCCTGACTTCTTTGTGCATTTATTAACATTTCGCCATTTACTCATTACAAGCGGTTGTGATTTTTTCTTTCAAATGATTAATATCTCTCGAAGTTGTTTTGTAAACCTTATTTTTTAAAACACGCCATTATATTAAAATTCATCCTCTGAATATTCTGATGAATTATCTTCGTCTCCTAGATTGATAACGATAGGTTCCACAGTAACGTCAATTAAATTATCGAGTTCCCACATTTTCTCCTCTTCTTTTTGTACATGATGTATACATCTTTGCCAGTTATCTGCAGTTACTCGTTCCAAGGAATTTTTTAACAAAATTTTCACGTCACTTAATTTAAACGTCGTATTATTTCGCGCTACATCTCCTTTTACCTGCGCCCAGACTAATTCGATTGGGTTAAGTTCACAGTGATAAGGTGGTAACCGTAGTACCGTTATTTGGCGATTTGTTGCCATTTCATCGATAACATATTTTTTCTGATCTTTATTAAGATTGACAAGTGTCAAAAGTTCCTTTTTCACCATATTTGTTTCAAAAGAAATGTTTTTTCCGGATAACCATTGAATTATATCGGCTTTCCTCCAAGCAGTCGTAGGCGTCCGCTCGGTCTGCCGTGAATGGTAACTGGCATTATCCATGACAATTACAGACCCCGGAGGAATAAGATCCAACATCTGTGTAAAATACTCTTCGAAAACATCTGCGTTCATGTCTTCGTGATAGTCACCTGTATTTTTAGATTCAAATAAAAGTAAACCGCCATCTACAAAACCACTGGCACTACCTATATGTGTCACTATTAATCTTCGCCCTTTACCTGAAGGTGCCTTGAACCCTGTTGAAAGTCCATCCAAAAATGCTTGTCGAAAACTTTTTACATTTTTATCTTGCCATACTTTTGTTACAGTATATCCCTCGTTGACCCAAGTTTCGTCTAGATAATAAATATTCCTCCCTTCGTCACGGAATTTTCTAATTGATCTTAAGTAGGATCTTCGCCAACAAATAATTTCATCTTTATCGATAAGAACTGACTTCCTGTTCTGCTTTTCCCAGCAAAAATTCAACTCTCGTAAGACGGCCCATAATTTGCTTCTACTGATTTTTGGCAAATCGTTGTCCTCTGAAAGTTCACTTAAAATTTTGTTTAGCGTTGGTATTTCTTTTTTAAAATAAAATGAGTGTACTTTTCTGCGAATGACATTTTTGAAGAAATCATCTATAACGACTTTTGACCTCCCTGTAGATGATTTTGGGGGATTTACAGTATCTTGTTCATTTTTTGTTTCCTTTAAAAGTCTGTAGATAGTCGATTTTCCAATCCCTGTCATTTTGGAACACTTTTCCACGATGTCGTCAACACTGTTGGTAGGATTTTGGTGTTTCAATGCATTAAATACATTTAATATAATAATCTTCTCATTCTGAGACAGCGCACATCTTTTCACGCGTTTAGCAGGTACGTAATCTGATAAGCTCGACATTTTACCCAAACAATATTATATCCACTGGCACAATAGTCACTAAACACAAGTCGAATTTTACTCTACTGCACTAGCACGTCTTCGTATATTCAGCTCTAAGACTGGATTGATCTGTCACAATACACTGGCTCCTGCCCTATGATGTATCCAGTAAAATATACTAATGTACACTCATTACCTGTTAGCATTAGTGTTACCCGATAATTACCTGAAACGAAATATTACCACGCCCATGACCGGTTCTTATCTCGGGGTTTTATTACTCTCTTTCTTTTCCAAACAGACTATAGACTATCAGTTGCTTAATAAAAGTTTCTCATTTTTGTGCCCTCTATTACCGTTTTTAAGGAACACGCTTATTACAGAAACACCCTGTATGAGGTAGTAGCGTGAGCTGTGAGATGAGAACTTTTAATGCAAAGTTAAATTGGCTTAAATTAAGGATTCGTTTTATTGCTGTTACATTACGTTAAATGTACATACTTGTGTAAATTTTGAGTCGTATGTTTTCTGCCCACCTCGCCCACCCCGACGAGTCACCGCTGGGATTTAGAATGTATTAAATTTACGTTAAAATCTACCAGAGGTTTTTCTTCACCGAAACGGCCCCAAGCACCGTAAATACGGCTGTAAGCAAATTCGAAAGCGGCTTAGAATATATCTGGCGACACCGAGTGATTATTACTTATTCTGTTTTGTTGCAGCGATGGCAATAAAGATAACAGGGCCGAGCAACCGTGTAAACACCTAAATGCGTTACTACTGTAGCGGTTAAAATTCAAATGCGCCACGGCGGTCCACGTTTTTCATTTGCAATAAAATTATTACGTGGCTATTTTGCACTTCCTTTTGCCGGCGGATTAGCATACAAAGTAGAGGTCACTCTTTGATTCCGTTTCCGCCTGGTTTTCTCAAAGACGGGCGATGCAAATACCGCTTTCGGTGTTTGTAGAGAACACGGCTCGGCCGTAGCTTATCCCCAGTTAGCGTTGCAAGTTTTGCGATGTAAAACTATAACTGGCCTTCAGAGCGATGACACAGTGGTAACAGCAATAAGGATAGGGTAATAGGTTGTTGCATGTCGTTATTAACGCATGAAACAATTTGGTCGCCTTGCAAATACGACATTTCAGGATTAATTGTCCACACGTACTCTAAATTGAGGTGGTCGAGATGCAGAGTGTTGAATTTCCAAAAAATAAAAGTGACAATACGGGCTAATAGCAGCATCACATAAAGAAATTGGTCTGTTCTTTTAATTGTTATGTTTTCGAACTCGCTGAACACGAATCTGGTCAGTTTGGCACCAGCAAATGCCTCTCAAATTGTCAAGGAATGTAACGTAGTGGAAGAGCCCCCATAACTTAAAGAAAACTACTATGGTATGAAGAGAAATGAGGTATTTAAAACAACACATGGAATTCTTAGTCCAGGAAATATCGAGTGGACGCGACTCTTTGTTTCGGCAAGCTGAATTTATCACTATAGATGCTAAATATTACGTATAATAACATATTAGTTTCCACAGTCATAAAAATGGGGGGAAGATTGTTTACAGGGTGGTTAGTTGTATAATTTTTACGTAAATTCACGTTTTTCGCTAATTTTTTTCCGTTCATTTCCACGAGAAAACAGTAAAGTACTTCTTTTTTCGTCATCAATAGACCTACAAAACTCTCGAGCGTCAAAAAATATGATTAGATCAAAAGTTATAAACAGAGGAAGTTTATTTATGACTTTTGAATAATTAAACATTTATAAACTGCGTTGTTATTACCAGAACGTTTTGGCATCGCATCCCCTCATTCCTTATCACTGTCTAATAACTCACACGAAATCTGAAATCGGTAAGTTGAATAGTTTACAAGTTATGGCCTTATATATTTACTAATTATTCGTCTGGACGATCCCAAGGATCTTACACAATCGCACTGATTTTTTTCAAGGTAGATTTCATATTAATACGTTGAAATCTATCATTTTTTTTAAATTTCAAATTTACAGCCTGGAAATTTTTTATATTTTTTAGCCTTAGTTGCAAAATGAAATAAACGACGCACGAGCGTGGTGTAGTTATATATTATTACATATTCGGAAAGCTTATGAAAAGAGCTTTAAGTTAAAAAAAAAATTGTCAAGATTCGTTGAAAAACGACGGAGTTACAGTCTGTCAAAGTTGACGGCCGATTGTTAAACAAATTAGGTTGGTAACGACAAAAAAAATACTGTCATAACCGGCAACTCGAGTACTTTCCCAGGTGAAAATTGTGGAAGTATGTTAAGTGCATAAGAAATATTGTCAAAAGTCAAGTGGGTCGCTTGATTTTCGGCGAGCCGTGGCGCGGCGGAAGGGTGGGGGAAGCGAACTACAGCGAGTCCGAAGAAAATGACGATAATATTCATAGTCCTGCCGTTAAATAAGGGAAATTCGCTTGAAAATAATATATTTGACAGTCTGTAACGCCGTTGTGTTTCAACGAATCTTGAAAATTATTTTTAACTTAAAGCTCTTTTCATAACCTTTCCGAATATGTAATAATATATAACTATATCACGCTCATGCGTCGTATATTTCATTTTGCAACTAAGGCTAAAAAATATAAAAAATTTCCAGGTTGCAAATTTGAAATTAAAAAAAATATATAGATTTCAACGTATTATTATGAAATCTACCTTGAAAAAAAATCAGTGCGATTGTGGAAGATCCTCGGGGTCGTCCAGACTAATGATTAGTTAATTTGTTTATAAGACCATAACATGTAAACTATTCAACTTACCGATTCCAGATTTCGTGTGAGTTATTAGACAGTGATAAGGAATGAGAGGATGCGATGCCAAAACGTTCTGGTAATAATAACGCAGTTTATAAATGTTTAATTCAAAAGTCATAAATAAACTTCCTCTGTTTATAACTTTTGATCTAATCAATATTTTTTGACGCTCGAGGGCTAGTGTTGTAGGTCTTTTGAAGACAAAAAAGTGCTTTACTGTTTTCTCGTGAAAATAAAATAGTTATAAGCGAAAAACGTGAATTTACGTAAAAATTATACAATTAACCACCCTGTATAGAATCTTCCCCCCATTTTTACGACTATGGAAATTAATATGTTATTGTACATAATATTTAGCATCTATAGTGATAAATTCAACTTGCCGAAACAAAAAGTCGCGAAATGGTCATTTCACAGCTTATTTTCCTGGCCTATCTACTCCATTCAGCTGCTGTCACTTAGAATGCATTATTGTCTGACACTATATTAAACAGTAATAAGGTATTAGATGTTATGTAAGCTCTATAAGTTTAACTTCGACTCCAAAATGAAATTACAATATTTAAGGAAAAAATAAATATACTTTTATCCAAATATAAATCTAATAATATTTCATGGGTATATACTTGAACGATTTTTTTGTATGTAACGGAGAATGAATTACTGAAAAACCTCGTAAATCAGAGTAGGCTTTAAGATGAACAGCTTTACTAATTTAACTGAAACCTTTTAGCCGCCATAAAACGTGGGTAAAAATGTAATACTCGTTCTACATCACCTGAGTTAATATACAAGATAAATCATATTTTACATTGTACCCAAGAGAATGTAATTATTCGTATCATAATATTTTTGAAAATGAATAAAGTTTTTTCGAAAAATGCTCCTTCAATTTTTTAAAAAAGTATCTCGGATATTGGTTCTAATGGACTTGACTTTAAGAAAACATACATGGAGTAACCTGTGTATTATCAATCTTTATCACTTTGTATTTTGAAGAGGAACCATTTTTGAGGAAATGTTCGTTTGGAAGGCTCAACTTATTTTCAAAAGTTCTATCACATACTCCACGATTCGAAGTCAAATCTGACTCACCCTGTATATTGCAGTGTGAGCATACAAAATTTTACAGGGCTCTAGATCCGTTTAAAATAGACTAAACAATTTTTTTCTTTCATGCACCCCCATTCAAATATTAATTATTATTTATAGCTGTAACTTTAAAATCCTTTATGTGAAATGTATAGGTGCTACATGAGGGTGATAATCACGTAACATGTCAAGCGTTTGAAGCGCCTTCAATATTTATTGAAGTAATAGTTATTTCTTATTGTTCTTTATTCTTAACATAACTTTTGCAGGAATTAAATATTACTTTTTCTGCTTTGTTTTTGTATTTCCCTATAAAGTTCCTCCTATGTGTGTGTTTGTAAATAAATGCGAAATATTTTAGGAGGTAGATATTTCTACTCGCACCAGTGGCGTTCGTGCGATAATACCGCAAACTTTTTTAATAAAAAAAATGGTACGCCACTGACTTTTCTCGTTTTGATATTTTTTAGAAATCCGCCATCAATTCTGAATAAAATTGGACTCTTCATTTTTTTCCGTACGATATATCGTTTTTGAGGAAAAATAAAACATATTTTATTGCAAGTTGTGTATTTTTAATTTCTAATAGATTACATACCATATCTAGTAGGTTTCTGACAATATTTCTAAATAAAATACAACCATTAAATTTCGAGTCAATATCTTTAACTCTTTGAAATAGTTAATAAAAATAAATAAAAAATTAAAATTTAAACACACTGTATCTCGGAAACAAAGCATATTTCGATCTACGTTTATATGAACTTTTTTTCACAAAATGACTTCCGCAACCACCCCCTAAAATATTTCGCATTTGTTTACAAACACCCTGTTTACAGCTATAACATAATAATTACTGAAAATTTTCATTGTTTTTTCAGATATGCGTATGTGATTATTTCCCGTGTTTTTTGTCGATTGTTGCAGCCAGAAATTTAACTTAATTTTTATGAAAACTGTCTATATTACAATGATGAAATAAGATCTTACTCAAAATTGTCGCTGATTAAGTAAACCTATGAAAATATTGTGGGCAAAAATTATTGTTATTAAAAATTATTGTTGTGATCTTACAACTGGGTAAATTTTCGTACGCCACCGGATTACCCTGTACATGAAAGCTGTTTCAATATCTGCGAATTCCCTTTAATACTGCAGCTATTATTGGCAGACATATTTCATCAGCTTTAAATCAATGTTAATAATGGTAACTACCGAACCGACTCTACATCACTGTTTATTTATTACACTTTACGTCTGTTTACGAAATACAGGTTTGTCGAATCAGATATCCAATAGATACTACATCAGTGGAAACGCTGCTAACTGGATTATGAAATCGAGCACACACAATTACACAGGGGATCGAAATGCGGCCAGTCATATGTGGATCGCTGATTTCGTCTTGAGCGTTCGATACAGTCAGGAGAATTAAACGTTGGGGTACAAACTACCACCGGAATGGCGATATTGACATTCCGCTTTATCACCTTGATATCATTGAGTTGTTATATGGCGGAGGTGATATATAAATTAATTAATACAGATGCGAAACCATTATTAAATGACCTGGATTTTGCCCACGAGGAAGGTTTCCAGGTATTATTCTACTGCAACATTAAGTTAGAAACAGGTCCTTTTCATAATTGAAGCTCTACACTCAATGAAATAAAATTAGTAAATATCATAATTTTATTATTATCAGGCTTCTTTGGAATTCTTCTACACCCAGTATTTTGATAGATACAGAGAATCTAATTAAACAATGGCATAAGTAAAGTGTTATTATTTTCAGTTTGACCTATGCTGCATATTTATATGGAGTCGAAGCCGACTCCTTGTTCATTTAAACTTTTTGTATTAATTTTAACCATTTATACTCCGTATAGAAGTTTGACAGTCGAAGCACTCTGTATAATAACTTCAGCTGAAAAACTTAATAAGATTAATGACATATATCTCAAAACAAATACAGCATATTCCTTAATAGAAAGTTTATTTTCATGTATATAGGGCACGAACTGTTTGCGGCAGAAGCTCATCAAAAGTTTCAGCGAACAACAATATTGCGTTTAATAAGAACGAAGCATAATACGAAACTTAGAATTACAGAAAGATGGAGGGTACCAGAAAATTGGCGCACGAGAAAAATGTGTACCGAATATAACATATAGAGTTCAGTTATGAAAGCAGATCTTATTTTGCTTTCATTTGGTTTATTATTTTCATAATATTATCGGTTTGCTTAGAGAAATTTTTATTAAGACCAACTACATAAAACTTTAATATATACGAACAGTGGTATCAGAGCCAATCAAAAACTGCACATAAAAACCATATTTGGAAGAAAGATTTCAGAAAAATATTACAATTTTTCGACGGACTTGGAATTTTTATTTTTTTTTCAGCTAAGCCATTGCATGGACCAGATAGTTTGGTTATTCAGCTTTAATTTCCTTTTTTTTAATTTCAACATGACCATTTTTCATTGAAATATCGGACTTTCAATGGAAAAGGATCCTTTTGTCTTCAATCATCGATGGTCGTACAGAGAATTGAAGGACAATTTCGAAAACTGGAATAAATTTCCTACAAGAAAAAAAGGGTAATTTATGGACTTTTAGAAAATTGACGGCTAAATTAGAATTATTCACGAAATGACTAATGGATGACTTTCATATTTCGAAATAGTTTCATCTCGATATAGTGAACCGTTTCTTTGTTCCAAACAAGTCAAAATTTTTAAAAAAATTAAAGGGTCACTTCATAATAACGATTAAAATGGAAAAAAAATTTTTTGAGGTTTTCTGACATTTTTACCGCAAATAATGTTTAAATTGATGAAAAAAAAAAAAAATTTTTTCAGAGAAGATAAAGCGTAGTTTTGAAAAAAAAATTACAGACTGCACAAAAATTAATTAGAAATTTGTCTCAAAAAACGGTGTTAATCGGGGTCGAAATCTGATTTGGGTCATCAACTTTAATTTTAATTTAATTAAAAGTTGATGAACAAAAGCATAGGACGGAAAAAAAGAATCCTGCTAGAAACAATTGGATTTTGTTTTCTTCAGTGTCCGGAAGGTTTTCCAAATAATCAAAAAAAAAATTTTTTTCGAATATTTTTTATTTTTTTCATCAATTTACACGTTATTTACGGTAAAAATGTGAGGAAACCTCAAAGAATTTTTTTCCATGTTAATCTTTATTATGAAGTGTTTAAGTTCAAAAACCGTGACTCTTTCATTTTTTTCAAAAGTTTGACTGTTTGAAACAAAGAAACGATTGGCTAGATCGAGATGAAACTTCACAGTTCTTCTGGGTATATCGAACTGTAAAAGTCATGCTTAACATTAGTCATTTCGTGAATATTTCTAATTTAGCCGTCAATTTTCTAAAAAACCATAAAATACCCTCTTTTTCTTGTTTTTTAAAATTCGTGTAATAGATGAAAAACAAATTCATGAATATTATTATCTTCTTACTTTTCTTTCCATTAAAATAAAATCGCAGAAAAATTATTTATTTACGTCAATGCTCAGCAGAATAAAAAACCCAGTACTCAGTCCCCCCTCTCCACCTCTTCTGTTATATTTATAAAGAAAAATATACCGTTTTCTCCCAGTTCATAACTCTGCAAATTGTATTCGCGTGTTGAATTTGGGATACTGGGATTGTGCCTCGTTTATCAACCAAAGCGGAGTTGTCTCTCTCTAAACGCTTTTAAATTCAAGTATTTATTGTTGTCAGACGTTGATTGTGTTTTATACAATGTACTCGTCGCAAATATCATATAAAATTCGATTAGTATAATGGACTTGATTTATCTGTTGATATAAAATATATGAAATGTTTAATTGAATGGTCGATATTTTATGCGAGGCGATTTGTTTCATTTTAAAAAACATATATTTTAGCACTAGCTCTCGGGTTTTTTACTCTGTTATAAAAATATTGGGGTAATTCAAACAAAATTAAAAAAATGCTGAAAAAATTAGAAAAATCCTTTTAAATGAAATCAAACAATATTCTTGGATGGCAAAAGTCTAGGTATACAAAGACAATCATAGACAATTCTTTGTTCTAATTAGCTTAACTAGACTTGTTTCAATTATTTGTGGTTTTATGAAGAACTTTTGCAATTTATAACACGTTTCGTAATAAATAGAAACAAATGAAGGAATGAAGCTCTATTTTATAGAATCTAAATAGAATCATACAATGTGTGTCCAAAATTTGACGCTTGCTTGTTTGTCACGGTTAATATGCATAAGAGTTATGTGTTTATTAAATAAAATTTTGAAAAATATTATTGTAATTCCCGGTAATTATTTATATTTGATGGTATGTCCACATAAATACTAAGTTTTTAGAGACATACGTGTATCAAAATGTTCTATTTGAAATTGAAGGATGAAAAAAGTAATTTAATTATAATGTTGATCAAATCAACTTCGTATTCTTGTTTTACTGGTTTCTCTTAACTTTGTTTTTGTAAATAGCTATTTTGCTAAGTTGTTGGAATATTACATTTCCTTGACACAATATTTCTAAATAATTAATAATTTCCCGGTAATTATTTATATTTGATGGTCGCCTGCCAAACTTCATCAATCTAAATGTGGGACACTATAAAAATGGATATACAAGGTGGTCCAAAAGTACCGGATATCTGGGAATATTCAAGGTGTAGGGTAAAAGTAAAGCACACGGAGTTTAGGACCCTGGCTATGCGATGGTGACCTTGAATTTGACCTGGACGAAGACCTTCAAAGTCATATCAAGGTCACGAGAAATTTTTTAAATGGGACCCCATAATTTTGACCCCGGAAATGGTGAGAGCGAAAAATATTAGGTTCGTATATGACCTTGAAATTACCACTTTCTTTTAAAATAACTTCTGATTGTAAGACTCTCTTTTTAACGTTTTTGAGCTGCTTTCGATATGTTGTATACCACTTGTTGTTACATCTATCCTGGGACGTATCGGTACCTGCGTTTTTTTACTTTTTTTTTTAATGTAAAGTGTATTTCTACGACNAAATAGGAACAAATGAAGCTCTATTTTATAGAATCTAAATAGAATCATACAATGTGTGTCCAAAATTTGACGCTTGCTTGTTTGTCACGGTTAATATGCATAAGAGTTATGTGTTTATTAAATAAAATTTTGAAAAATATTATTGTAATTCCCGGTAATTATTTATATTTGATGGTATGTCCACATAAATACTAAGTTTTTAGAGACATACGTGTATCAAAATGTTCTATTTGAAATTGAAGGATGAAAAAAGTAATTTAATTATAATGTTGATCAAATCAACTTCGTATTCTTGTTTTACTGGTTTCTATTAACTTTGTTTTTGTAAATAGCTATTTTGCTAAGTTGTTGGAATATTACATTTCCTTGACACAATATTTCTAAATAATTAATAATTTCCCGGTAATTATTTATATTTGATGGTCGCCTGCCAAACTTCATCAATCTAAATGTGGGACACTATAAAAATGGATATACAAGGTGGTCCAAAAGTACCGGATATCTGGGAATATTCAAGGTGTAGGGTAAAAGTAAAGCACACGGAGTTTAGGACCCTGGCTATGCGATGGTGACCTTGAATTTGACCTGGACGAAGACCTTCAAAGTCATATCAAGGTCACGAGAAATTTTTTAAATGGGACCCCATAATTTTGACCCCGGAAATGGTGAGAGCGAAAAATATTAGGTTCGTATATGACCTTGAAATTACCACTTTCTTTTAAAATAACTTCTGATTGTAAGACTCTCTTTTTAACGTTTTTGAGCTGCTTTCGATATGTTGTATACCACTTGTTGTTACATCTATCCTGGGACGTATCGGTACCTGCGTTTTTTTACTTTTTTTTTTAATGTAAAGTGTATTTCTACGACATTGAAGAGAAAATAAAGTTTTAAATAAATAACATCTCGGTTCCAGAGATTCAGTTAAGGGATTGATTATATAAACTTAGTTTTGCCGAACCAGAAATATCTTTCACTGACAAAGTAGACATTTGTTTGAAATTTCACTATCAACATAGCGAGTTAACATGTCGAAAACTTTTTCAGTCGTAAAACTTTTAGGTGACCAAATAACCTAAAANAAATAGGAACAAATGAAGCTCTATTTTATAGAATCTAAATAGAATCATACAATGTGTGTCCAAAATTTGACGCTTGCTTGTTTGTCACGGTTAATATGCATAAGAGTTATGTGTTTATTAAATAAAATTTTGAAAAATATTATTGTAATTCCCGGTAATTATTTATATTTGATGGTATGTCCACATAAATACTAAGTTTTTAGAGACATACGTGTATCAAAATGTTCTATTTGAAATTGAAGGATGAAAAAAGTAATTTAATTATAATGTTGATCAAATCAACTTCGTATTCTTGTTTTACTGGTTTCTATTAACTTTGTTTTTGTAAATAGCTATTTTGCTAAGTTGTTGGAATATTACATTTCCTTGACACAATATTTCTAAATAATTAATAATTTCCCGGTAATTATTTATATTTGATGGTCGCCTGCCAAACTTCAGCAATCTAAATGTGGGACACTATAAAAATGGATATACAAGGTGGTCCAAAAGTACCGGATATCTGGGAATATTCAAGGTGTAGGGTAAAAGTAAAGCACACGGAGTTTAGGACCCTGGCTATGTGATACCACTTGTTGTTACATCTATCCTGGGACGTATCGGTACCTGCGTTTTTTTACTTTTTTTTTAATGTAAATGTGTATTTCTACGACATTGAAGAGAAAAGAAAGTTTTAAATAAATAACATCTCGGTTCCAGAGATTCAGTTAAGGGATTGATTATATAAACTTAGTTTTGCCGAACCAGAAATATCTTTCACTGACAAAGTAGACATTTGTTTGAAATTTCACTATCAACATAGCGAGTTAACATGTCGAAAACTTTTTCAGTCGTAAAACTTTTAGGTGACCAAATAACCTAAAATTCAAATATACATTTTCTTTATTTTGTTTACCTAACTTCTTTAAAGATACTATTTTTTATTTGACTGGGTATTTATACTGGACTAAAAAATTATATTATAAATTTAGCTTTGTCTAACCAGATATATCTCATACTGAGAAAGTAGGTAATTCTTTCAATATTTTTATAACACTTTACACAGCTTACGTTTCGAAAAACTCTGTTTTCGTAGGTACATTATTATAACCGTTATTTATAGTTTTGCGAATGCCGTTTCAGAAAAATATTTAAATTTAAAATAGCAGGATTGTTACTCGCAGTATTTTCTGGTAATATATTTGTACCTACATACTCATAAATAGTTTCTCCGGCAAACTTTAACAATTTTAGATGGAATATATAGATATTGACAGAAATCCATTTCTCGTATGCATCTGTCGAAGAACTGAAAACGTAAACTTTGTGGTACATTTACATATCAAGGGCGCCTTTTACAATAACTGAATAAAGTCATAACTTTTGAGGAATGAAACCATATTACATATTGGTAGTATCTGTTTACCTGGAGAATATTTTCGGTTGCAATGCAGAATTAATTTTTATTTTAAAGTATTAATCACCTAATCTAACCTACCGTGATAATAACCAATTCGTTCAAGAAAACAATGCAATCCGGATTTTCTTCGCCGTACATGTTGCGTTTTTATTTATTCAAAGTGAAATTTCGATTCAAGCTTTCAGATACATACGTAATTCTCGTGTTTATGCGTGTTTCATTTAGCTGAGGTAAAACCATCGAGTAAAAATACCCAGTGGGGCAAACATGTTATTGTTTTACATGACCACATGAACGTGATGCCCTCGAGTAAACATTCGTTGGCAGTGGCGGCTGCTGAAAATAAAGGGGTTGTTATATTTTGATAATGAAGCATGGAACCCAAACCGTTTTTGGGGAGAGATTTCTATGCACACAAAGAGAATTTTCAAATGGAATCTTTGGAATGACCACTTCTTGAGAACACTAAATTGGAAACAAAATATAGTGTAAGTAAAACAATACGTGAAAAAGTTCTTAAGGTTAGGCAAAGTTCAATATTGTTATTATTTATTGTTTCTCGTACTTCTCGATAACTTTAAATGAGGATATACCGAGAGATTTATATAATTTACACAGACTCATATTAGTTACATACTTACGATATTTATTTATAACATACTTAAGTAGTTAAATCACTATGCTACATTATTGCACCACAAATGAATGTAAACATGCCTACTGAACAACTAACACAGTTCTCTACACATGCGCAGTAGTACAGCACCGGATGATCACATGATTAATGTGATGGAGAATTGCATTTCATAAAAAGTTGAAGATTTGTCCAACAAAATTCGAAACACATTTAATTTTACAGAATGCTTGAAATTTTTTTACGATGCAATAAAATTCACTTTACAACCTTAACACGAGAATAATTCCAAAACAAAGTTGTTTTATTGTCATTCTGTTGCGAAGTATAAAATTGAAAATAGGTCGCGTTTCTGACCCGTCTATGTGTCGCCATTGGAATGTTTTATTAAAGGGGAAGATGCTGATCAATAATTTGTAAGGTAATTACAGGTAACTATGCTTTCATGGAAATGTTTGTGAAAGTAATTTGCCTGTCTTTAAACAATTTAATTTTTAATGTTTTATTGATAAAGTGGTTACTGCTCTTTTTATTATTTGCTTTCACTGCAAAAATTTTTAATACGGGAACATTTAATATTTCAATGTATGGGTTTCCCACCGGAAATGATCATGTTGGTAAGCATTTTAATTTTGACTGTAGGGAAAAATATTGCCTAAAAAAATTCTAAGATCTTTTAGGGGTTCAATAGCTCTACATTAGCCGTAAATTAAAAAATTATATTATTCACACTTAATAATATCAGAACTTTAAAAATTGTATTTACAATAAAATAAAGTAACAAAAAAAATACAAAGTTTACCTAATAATTAACAAAATAGTTCCTTGGTTTATGAATATTAAAAAATATGAAAAAATATAAAAATATAAATATAATCTTGTGTCATCGTATTTCTTACGTAGGTACCTAAGTCTTAATGCAAAAAGTTCCTTTCTACTGAGCCACTTGTTGCAGGAATTGTTACACTGGCCAAAACAATTTGTATGTTTCCGCAAATATCATTTTAAATTCCTTTTATAATATTCCTATCATTTTTTGAACTTCTAAATTACGAAATTGTTCGTCTCTGTACAAAATATTAAGTTCGTTTTTCAACCTATCTATTTCAAAAACGTTTGAATAAATTTGTACTAAACATTCAAACGATTTTTTGTGAAATTTGTTTGCATATTCGGGAAATTTTGAGGACTATATTAAAACAAAAAAATTTAAATCATGTAAATTCCCAAAACGAGTAGGTTCTTAATTAAAGGGAAATATATTTCGAATTCGTCACAACTTTTGCCCCGTTTACTTGGTAATCCAGTAATATTTTCCGCATAATTAAACATATTTTTAAATTTTTCTTCGTTTCTTAATTAAGAAATTCTTTGACTAGTGATTTTAAATTGTTTATAGCAGTAGTTTACGTAATTACATCTTGAAAATGATGTTTCAAGAAATAAAACAATATTGTGAGATAGATTTATTATTAGCTACCAATGTAGGTATTTGATAATATAAGTATCTATTAAATTACGTTAAATTTAGTCTTCCTTTGTTTTGTTGTAAGTAAGTTTTTTATTTACTTGACTTTTAGATGTTAGTTACATATTTTTAAATGGAACAGGTTTTTTGTACTTTTACAACCTATAAGTATTTTCGATTTCGAAAGTTACATGTCATCTTGCTTTGTTCCTATTTAAATAAATATTATTAATTGTTAAGTCTTGTTGTTTGTATAAACTCGTTTAGATTTTATTCAATTTGTCTTGAAATATTTGCTCTTTTGCTCGTTTTCTGTTGTGTGACACGAACAAGGTCCTGATTTTCTAAGTTGAACGAATATACTTTTTAATAAATTTGATTTAGGATCAAATCAAATAGTTCTCAAAAATATTTATTATTATTTTTTATTTATTAGTGTTAGGGTTTGGGACACATTATGTAATAACGTACGCAACATCATCACCTGTAGTATGAGTGTCAAAAAATATTTATGTTCCTTTGTTTATTTTAAAACTAAATTAAGAAAAATGAGCCGTTGGTACAGTGCTCAAACTTTCCACATAAATTAAACATAAATAAAACATGATAATTCTAACTTGTTCACAGTCACATAAGCTTGATATTTTCTGATACGAGGATGTGACACCAGGTTTAAACGCGCCTTAGAGAATCCAGCAAGTCGCTGAAACTGTAATTCGTTTGGAAGATACCATACTGTAAAATCTGCGCCCCAGATGGGGATGAACTAAAACTTAGTTCACCACTGAGTGTAATATACATAAATATTTGTTATTCTGAAATTAAATTAGTAGGTTAAGTAAAACTTGTGCTTTCCATAATTAGAGTAGATATTCTGGCCATGCAAATAAGTTTCATTAGTGGTCTTAACAGCGTCTCTAAAGCAAGTTAGGAAAAGTGCGTTTTTAATGTAATTTTATGTGTCAAAATGTACACACATGGCTGAAAATAAGAAGATAAGCTAATAGAATTAACTATTGATGTTACTTTGTAGGAAGGTTTGATTAAAAAAGAATGGTCTAGTTTTGCTTTTAATAAACTCAAAATTTAAAACTGAATATTTATGAAGTTGTAAAAGTCACAGCGTTTAGCTACTTTTGACGCACTATCTGAGTAAAGTCCACATACACGTACAAAGACTCGAACCACGAAATTTTATTTTGAATTTTTCAGTTCCGTTTAGGCACCTTCCTATTATTCCGGCGTATTTTGATATGAACGTCTGCTTTTAAAATTACGACTTTATCAGAACGCAAATTCGCCTTTGATGAAAAAGGAGGGCGAAAAAGCTCACCTCGAAATCATTCATCCGCGTCGACATTGGAATTTGAAAGGAGATTTCAGAACGTTTAAACGAACATTTTGTGCGATAATATCGACATAAACTTATTTCCTGAATATCGCAGTTACATTAGATTTTGGATATTTCGAATAAACGAGTAGTAGAGACTTTTAATACTGGTCTGGAAAATTTGTTTTTCCACAAGCGAGTCGACCTTTTATTAATTTAGACATGTTTAAAAATTCGCATAGTAGGAGAGGCACCTATACTATAGAATTGGCGTGGATGAAACACTTGCTACAGCCCATGATGTTTTTTGTTATATTAAATATGGCTACATTTTTAAAAATTCATATTAGTGTATGACGGAGATATGACTAGTTCTACCATTCAAGGCATATATGATGGTTTTAGAGAGAACACAGTGTTCCACATTTCTTCTTTTCCACTAAGGATCTTTACGGATGATTACAGAATGGAAATATTTTAAAAAGAACATGAAATGGAAAAATAAAATAAAATTGACACAGGAGGAGGAGAAATTTTTATAGTTGGAATGAAAAAGGAAGCGTTATGCTGCTACAGATGAAAAAAATGAAAATACAAAATTTTATTGATGTAAGAATGTAATTCGTTAAAAATTCAAACAATCGCTTATATCCCAAACTTACCCTAGTCTACAATAATTAACCTATTTGTTTTGTAGGATTATTAACTTCAAAAAGGAAATTCTTGGATGTTGTATCTATAAATTCAGATTGCAGTTAAAGTCTAAATGATAAAATTATTTCTTTTATTTGCAATTACTGTTTCATTTTATTTTATTTACTGGCAATTTCATTTTGTACTACAGTACAATTCTACAGTATACTATTGTCCCAAAATATACAGGGTGATTCACAACTTATCCAAAAAAATTTGGAAATAGATGCGGCATGAGATATGACTCCATATTATCGTTAAATAAACTTTTGTAAAATCCTTAGTTTCCGAGAAAAAATTGTTTAAATTGTAGTACTTTCAAGCATTACATCGCTGGACAACTGTAGTCTCTGTCCCTAGCATCATTCTCAATATGCGTGGAGAGCCACGTGGTCTCAGCGACTCCGAATACTGAAATCCGATTTTATAATCGTTGTTGCGATAGTGTTTACAATAGTTTTTAGTAGTTTAGTAACTGGCTTGCGTGTATAGCAACTCGGTGTTGATAAATATCGTTTTAATTTATGGTGAGACAACATTTTATTATGATGAAGCATTTGTGTTATGGTGAAACAAGACAGCATTTGTGTTAGTTCGTAGAAACTGAGTAAAACGGACCCAAATGTGTTTACACGTCGGGAGACAAAATTTTGAACAGTTGTAACATCAAGTATGTCAAATTATTTTATTATTTAAAATCACAGATTTATTTTATTAATTAATAATAACAACGGCAAAAGCATTTGAATTTGCTCATATAAAACAGGTGCTATAAAATTCTGTTTATTTCTTTTCTTGCGAAATTCTTTCAAGTTTTTGTACGTTTTTATCACACTTTGCCGCCATGCCGGTCGCATTGTACGAGGGCATGTTTTACAGTGGACCAGTTTCCAGTGTCATGCAGAGGTGTATTTTTAAATCATTTTCGAACTGCCCTTTTTGATTTTTTCTTTAAAAAATTGTTATTGTAAGAGTCTCCTGTACATCCAGATTTTTAAGTTCTGAATCACCCTGTATATGTAGATATAAATATTTTTAATTTTTATGAGCTTTAAAAAATGTATTTTCCACAAAGTATAAATCGACTAATTTTCCCTGTTAAAGGTTAAATAGGTCGCCACTAAGCTGCTTTATTTAACATATCACATCCCTTATAACAAATACGGAAATAAATACCAATGGATTTTCCCTTCGCGAAAAATGTGTAACTTTCTAAAACGGCATATAGTTCATGTTAACAGTGGGTACCGGAAAAGATTGTATATGTTTGTGATACCTAACGAAAACACGGCACATTAGTGTATTGTTAGACTATGCGAACTGAAAAAAGTTGTGGAATAATATACGCTAATGGAACCAGTGTAAAAAGGTAAATTAAAATAATTTTTATACAAATAAAAAATTGTCGCTAATAAAAATATTTCGACGTCACAAAAATCGATCAAAAATGACAAACACCATTATCTCCTAAACTTGTCATAACTTGTCTATAAAGCTTATTCATTGAAAATATAATCGATATTACCAAAAGAGATATAATAAAATATTTACAGATTTGAAGTAGTTTCATTCGATTCGATATGACATATGTCTATTTATTCAATATTATAGCAGTTTACATGAGTGCTACAAGTGTTTGAAATGGCCTATAATCCTTTGTCAACCATAAAAAAATGGATCAAATTTAACTGACGTAACGTTTGCTACTTGGACAATATTACTTTCATTGACAGTTTTACATTGAATATAGGTAGTGTGTCCAAACATTTATATCAGCAAAAAAGGTTAGATTTCAATTGTTTTATATATAAAAGCCAAACGTTTTTCAAACAAAAAAAATTGGTAGAAAAAAGTTGTCGATTTTGGTAAGTTACATGCATCGTTAAAAATATTGGTATTTATTTCTGGGAAACTGTATATCCCTTTAAAAAAAAACAGAAACTTACATTTTTAAATTAATATAATGAGGTTTGTTTTCTTTTTCTTAAACAGACATTCTACAGTTTTCTCAGGTGCCTAAATTTAACAGATTTTGGTTCTATAAGATTTACATTTACTACATTTTATGTATTTCTAGTAGCTAAATAGCTTTACAATGTTTTTAATCCATTACCTTTCATAAAAACAAGTTATTGTTGTTTGAAACATGAAAAATACTCGAACTTAAAGAAAAATCCAATATGCATCCATTATTTCCTTGAATTAACCTCATTTTATATGTTATTGGCAAAACTTATCATTGATCTAAATAATTCAATGAACAAGGGTCGATGACTTGCGTGCCAAAGCTACATTTATTTTCTAAACGCATGTTGACTGATTTCAATAAAATAATTTTTTTCGCATTAGAAAAGAAAGAAATTATTGTTTCCCCGTGCATCACAAATGTGTTGTTTTTAATTGTAATTTTATCATATTAGCATTATTGTTTGTTTTAAGTAGATATTAACCTAGATAGTTAATGAATTAATATAATGATCAATTTTAAAAGCAACATTTTCATAATAGCAACCCGAAATGAATTTTGCTGGGGAGTCTAAATTTTGAAATTCCGCCACTGTATATAGACATCTGCAAATTGACAAATAAGCGTGTGTATGTGTTATTTTCACTAAAAAAATATTCATTAAGACAATCAATTGTGAACTCAGCAAGTACATGTATATTTTTCAAGCCGTTGAAGTTAAACAAAATATTTATACATGCCCCCTGGCCATTGTGGACTACTAAAACATGAACAGGCGGAAGCTAATATAAACATTTTAGATTGCTTTACTTGTCCTTCAACAAAAACCCGTCTAATATAAACACTTCTACAACATTGTATTTTGTTTTTGTGGTAACAAATTTTAACAAAGGATGTAAATGCAAGAAAAGATTAATTAGACGATCCCAAAGCAAGGTTCTGTGAAAACTGAAATTCAATAAATTTGACGTAAAATTCATTTTATTACATAATTTTTTGCAGTGGTTGGTAGTAAAGAAAACTGCTTGTAACTATAACAGTTTTCCATTTTCAGTTTGGGAAAATAATGTTATTATTGGAATTATTGTTAAATTCACTTAGAGGACGTTCTGATTTACATGTGAAGCAGAAGAGCAAATAGTAAATCGCAAATGGAGATTTTTATGGTAATGGTACAAATATTTGATTCAATAACTAACATTATTCATTCACAAGTAACTTTTGCGAATCCTCAGATGATTTTTTTTATTTTCTTTTGGATAGAGCCAATAAATCATTCAATATTGGATATTCTTAATTGCGAATATGTTAAATGCTTGTATACCCACCTAAGTGCATGAACTTGCAACTCTTGACTTCTGGCGCCTGGTCCTGTTTACTGTCAATTAATCGTGTTGTGTGTATACGTAAGCCAACTTCCGCAAGTTATAAACTCCGAGAAGTTGCATCGCATACGAAATCCACCTAATCCCCTTTACCTGTAATCAAACAAATCACCTACACCAATAATTCACAACAGAGATAATTGTAGGATACAAAGTAATTCTACACCTAGCGCATGAAAATTAATGGAACACAGAAACTCACAATATTATATAAACGGCAGACATTTTAATACTCCGGTGTCTTTCATCCCAGTTTTAATCAACCTTTGAGTCTTAATTGCCTATTGATAGTGCTGAAATTGTGCCATTATTCGACAGTTTCATCATGTTTATTGAATGTAGAATAATGAGTTACCTACAAAAGGTCCTGAAGGAAGGTAGTCTTGCATTATTAGTCACCATTATTACATAATAATCAATCTTTATGGTTCTCGGTTGTAATAAGAAAAGTTATTGTTTTGTTGTGTCTAGCAAAACACGATTAAATTGAGATGAACGTGTTGGTTTCATACTACGAGTTAGAAATTTACTTAAATTGTTCCTTTCTCATAAACATTGTATGTATTCTCATCACATTCTACCGTTTTATCTTTTTTTCTAGATTCTAGAAAGAAATGGTACAAGTTTTAGAAAATGGTCTTGTGATCTCAAACAAATATATAAAAAAAACAATTGACATTTTGGAGGTATAGACCAAACGCCACATATTTGTTTTGACAGTTTACACAATATTTTGGTTTATTTATTAACCTTTCAGAATGGACAAAGTAAAGATTGCCTAGAAACAAATGCATATTCATGCCTTTGCATGGCATTACAAAATAGTTTTCTAAAACTATATGCTCTTTCCAATTTTTTTCTAGATATAAAGGCAAAAAGAGTTAACAGGAAGGTAAAATGTGAATACTAACTACAAAGTGTCAAAAAGTTACTCCGTTGAACTTAACATTACTTACGGACGTATTGTACAACTGTTCATTTAAATTATTTCCCGCAATAAAGGATATGAGTTTCTGTGTAGTATTCTCAAAGGTGTCTTTTAATATTTCAACAATGCACCAGACAAGTTGTAAAGTTAAACCTTCGTACGGTCGTGTAGGCTTTAAATTTCATATAGATTTAACTGAGTCACATCGGAATATTCGCTGAAGACAGATATTCTCGGTGTTTTAAACCGGATTCAAAGTTTCTGCTTGAAAACGTCGCAAATCCTGATGTTAATATCAAATAAGTTGGTAGGGATTTTACTGGTTAACAAGTTAAAACTTTGATTTTGTTTTCTATTATCTAATTTCCTCCCAGTACATTGAGCAACGTTAGATACAGAGTTGAAGACGATGTTATTAAATTTTAGAATTGCATTCTTTCCAGAATATTAAAAATAGATATTTTTATTCCATATCGCGAAATGCCCCTTTGGGTTTCAAGAATGAAAGTGTTCTTTTTGTGAGAACACCGACCAAAAAACCATTCGAAATTCAAATCGATTTTTTTAAAATCTAAGTTCCAAAATGCACGTAAATACATATTTATTTATTTACTTTCTCCAAAAACCGATATAATATTTCAAATCATGATCCAGCTAAATTACGGTTACTAAAAGCAGGGGCGTCCTTCCTACATCATAAAAATATACTGTATCTATATTTTGCGAAATTACTTAGAAAAGGTTTATATCGATAGGATCGTTTTTTTTTCATTGAACATAAACAAAATCCTAAAGCGGGAGTTTTGAATTAGAACGTGCTTCGTAAAATGTAGCAGGGGCAAACGCAGGCTGTAAAATGTTCGAAAAGTTGAATTATCAGTTTGATTTTTTATTAAGGTTCGAATGTTAGAGGCAAAAAATATATAAATGTAGTCCCAAAACCGTTTTACCGGTTGATATTCAGGTGCTTTATATTTTACCTATATTTAGGTAAAACGTATAGATTTATTTGATTACTGTGAGCAAAAACTAAATTCCTGAGTTATATTTTATAAATAAACAGTACGCAATAAATTAGAAATAAAAGTATTTCTAGCAAGAGGCTAACAAAGAATCATCCAATAAGATCCTCGTTATTAATTAAAATTATTAGCGGTGTAATAAATTTAAAATTCGATAAAATTCATATCGAGCAATGTGACAACGGGGACGGCGATTAACAGGTACTATAGTACGATCGTATTCGATGCAAAGTAGAGCAAAAAATTGTCGGTCTTTTATCAAAGGAAAATCGTGTCATCATTTTTAGGAGGCGTAAGATGAACCGTTTCAAATTTAAAATGAAATTGAATGTAAAATCTGAAATACCGCCGCATACGCACTGTGTTCTGGTACTAGCTGTAGTCGGCCAGGTGCATCGAGTGTACGAAGTGGTCGGTTATACGTCAAATACTAACCTGGCGAGCTTGATCGTAGAGCAGGGAACAATAAACAGTGGCGCGTACAGAGGTGAAATGTAGTACATATGTGGAATTTAAATAACGAATTGGATTTATAATAAATTACATTTAAAACAAATACTTTATGAGAAGGGATTTTTGTAGGAACAGGGTTCCAGACGTGAACTGATCTCTTCATCGCACCCCATTACGATTCTTTTTTTATAAGGAGAACGAAGTTTCAAAGCAAAAACCTTGTATAACAGATATACTATAAATATTTACAGAATGAAAACAAAATATAAATCCTATGATATGATTCTATCAAATGAAAACACTAACAACACTTCTCTACCAATCTCAACAAAATAAGTTATTTTTCTATCAAACAAGAAATGTTAACAAATTATAAACAAAATATAAATTCTATGATTTATGAACTGCATTTTTCTCATCTTCATTTATTAGTAATTTCTTCTTTCCACCCCCTTTTTTAGGTTTCTTAACGTCTCCTTCATTTTTCTTCTCTCTTAAAATTTTGAAAACAGATAATTCGCTTACTCCAGTATGTCTAGAACACATTTCCACCAGACCACTCTTCAGTTTCATGGGATGATCCTTTTCTAAAGGGTTATAGATATTTAATATTTAGATTTTTTGTACCCACAGCAGTACATCCGGCTCGCGAACATTCCAGGCACCGCCTCCATTTCTCCATATAATGACAACAGAGCAATAATAATACAAAAAACTTCACTTCACTAGCACAGAAAATATAATAGCATTCACGATTCACAAACAACAGCCCGAAACACACACACAGCACACAAATAAAACACTAAAAACACGTTTGTTACGGAGCACAAGAAATATGATTTCACTCACAAATTCTCAAATAATAGCGCGAAACACACATATAGCCCGAAAGAAATATAATTGCACTTATAACAGTTATAACCTCACAAATATCGCGAGCGAGAAACACGCAGCACCAATACAACCGAAACGAAACTGACCACGCGAGGCTGGCACGCGCGCCGCCGCAAAAAACACAAGACACAAGTCATATGAGGGAGAATGAAGGGAGTAATAAATGTATTGTTGCCCTGCCGCCCAATGTGCGAAGGAGATGCCTTTGTTTTTCATTTTGTCCTTCATAAATATATAACTGTTAATCCATAATGCATAAAGAAATTATTAAATTTCCAAAACCCCCTATAAAATGTGTTGCACTGATTCCCTTGACAGGCAATGATTTATTACTTTGCATCGAATACGATCGTACATTAAGCTGTCCAGCAATACGCAATTCAGTTGGTTCTGAAATTCGACCGTGTCGGGGTGTTTTTTGCATACCACTATTTCCTTTTTTGAGGTTTCTCCTTGCTTTTTTAAAACATTTACCATATCTACGTGCGTTTTACGATATGTTATTGATTTAGTTAATTAAAATTAATTGATTAGTTAATTATTAGTTAATTAGTTACAAAATATTTCAGAAAACACAAAATGGACACAAGTAGGCATAGGAAGGGCTTCAGCACAAAGAACTGTTAAATTCAGGACGGCAAACAATGTGCAAATGTAATATTCCGAATTCCTACATGTATTCCGGTACTAGAGATACATATTTATGTGCATAATTTAGATACAACTGATACTATAAATTCGCAAAGTTGCATGCGACACATTGCCATTCGTCAACAGTTGTGTGTAAACTCATTTGCACTTCATTCCAAATGGAGGCCTTCGCGTTCACTTCAAAAGATTACATCGTCATTTTAATTATTTCGCTGAGGAATGCTAATGATTTTCACTTGGGGATTTTAAATGCATAAACCCTCTTTGTGGGATACGGTAGTAGAAATTGTGTGGCACAAAATTAACGATGTAGAATATATTATTTTATCTCTTACTGTTCACTTCTTGAGCAAGATTTATATGTATCAAAAGAATTGACGTGCAACAAAAGAGGTAAAAGCAACAGCTTAAAGACTGTTATGTTCGTGGAGAGGACAAAGCCCTGACATGCTTCTACTTGTAATGTGCTTACCATATGCCCTGGAGGAATGTGTTGAATTTGCATAAGTTTAAAGTTTAAAGCTACAGCTAAGTGAGAAAGTGAAGTCCGTTTATTGTTATATTATTAAGTAAAACAATGTTTGAATTTTCATCTATCCATGGAAAATATCCTAATGTAATCGTAAAATTTACAATTTTGACGTACTGAATCTGAATTTCATATTCTTAAAGTCCAAAAGTGGTATAGACCAGGCAGGATCTGTTTTGGTGTAGATGTTTTATATAGTATCGCTAATTTTTATTTTAATGGCTCTAAAATAATACAACAAAACATAATTTCACTATGCGCGCGCTTCAAAACGTGTGCTAAATATTATTAAACAAATGGTGAAAAAATTGGAAAAAAATCAATTTTTTTTCTCTTTTTGTCAACACAGTTCAAAAACGATTCATTTTAGACAAAAATTGAAGAGGAAAAAAAGATTCGTAATTAAGTTTTACTCAAGATATACCTATTTTCAAATAAATAATATAACATAATTATTGCAAATATAGCAAAAACAACAAAAAAAATTTTAAAAATTACAATATTTTTGCGATTTTTTTAAAAGTACTTATATTATAGTAGGATCTTCATACTTGGCCAAAAAAATCTTTTTGATATAATAAAACATCACACCAATTCGTTAAAATCGGTCCGATAGTTTTCGAGTAATAATTTTGCAATCCAGATTTTTGAAAAAAAATTGAAATTTTTGCAAATTTAACTGGGCCTAAATTAAGACTTCTAGATACTTGAAAATTTTATCACGTAAAAAAGGTCATTCAAACTTTAAAATGCGTCCAGAAAATTTGAAATCCATTAATTAGGAGAGCCGTGGTAATTGTTTAAAGATATGCGTAATTTTTGCGCTTATAAACAAATAGAATAACTTTATAAATTCATTATAATTATTTTTTTAAGTTATGCTTTTAAAGTTCTGAGAAAGACGCTTCTTTCGTGGTGATTCGTTAATTGGTTCCAGAGTTATAGTCGATCAAAGTCGGCATTTGTGGCGTAACTACGAGATCTGGAGGGCTGTTTCTTAAACAAATACTTTTGTCATTCCGAGCACTTTCCGGGAGTGAATTTGCAAAACTTGCGCCTTTGTGCAACCCATATAAAATGTCGATTAAAACTATTGGACCTAGCATGAAATTGTCTAAAAATTTATGGGAGGTAGTGGTGGGAGGAGTCGAGAACTCGGCTACTCCGACCGACTCTTAATTGAAATCGCGCGTTCAAAATAGGGGCGCTTAAAAATTTTGTTATTTGTTTTGTTAAAAAACAAAATATCTCGGCTTCTATTGGTCCAATTTTGATGTTTTTTTTATATCGCTGTTTCGCGAGCTGAAAAGTGCAAATATCGCATTTCAATAAGGTCAAAAAATGTCCAAAAATGGCCAGATCTCATCATCCAAAGTTTATTAGTTTTCAGGATAATAAAAATCTAAGTCCGTTTGTTAACATATATAAAAATAGATTCTTATAGAGAATTATCCTTTTTTCCGGGGAAATATGATCAGAAAGGCCAAAAAAATGGTTAAAAACGACCCATTTTAATTCCTGTAAGTTTTTTAGACTTCATAATCCAATAACTTAAGTCAGTATGTCAAAAAACATAAAAGAAGCTACTTTTAGACAAAAAAATCCTTTTTTCCATAGAGATATGGTCTAAAAACCAAGGAAGTCGTCAAAAATGTTTGTTACTAATACTCCTCCTACCTACCACTTTTGGACTTTAAGAATATAAAATTCGGATTCAGCATGTCCAAAATCGTAAAGCTCTTACTATTAGATTGGGGTATTTTCCAGATAGAGGATTATAAGCTAGGTACTAAACTATTTTTTTTAATTTCTAATTATAGTCGCCATTTTGTGGCCGCCATTTTGAATTTCGAAACTTTCTCAAAAATGGCCATTGTTTATTCGAAAGCTCTTGAGTATGCGAACATTTTGAGACTTTAAAGGTATTTTTTCCTTGCTTTTATTTTTGGAGAGAACGGTATCCCGGTTGACATGGAACATCCCATATACAATGCAAGTGCAACCATAACATTCTAGCATACACATTTTTATTATTGGAAATGTTTAAGAAACGAACAATGTTACGCTAGATATTAGAAAAATAATTTGTAGAACCTAATAATATTTAGGGGGCGCAGGAACTTTCAAATGTTCAGTCGCGATTGCTGGGCGCAGGAGTGGTTCGATCGGAATGACTTTGATGTCGTTGTGTAAATTGAATCTCTCTACGTTGAATAGAAGTGGCCCTGACATTCCACATTTCGGGTTATTTTTATAAGACTCTGTTGGATTAGCTTAATCTAAATAAGTCAACATTTTGATAAAATGTATTTTTAAAAGATTGGGTACTTTTAGACAATATTTCTGGTTTACAAAGGAAATTTAGATTTCTTTAAAATTATTATTGAAGAGCAAAAATCAGTTGAATTGGAAATTAATTTAGCCTACAGAACAACTCTTGTGGCATTTTTAATTTTACTAAATATTTATGTCTGGAATGTCAGGTTTTTTTACATTTATCCCAAGTATTACTTAATCATTTGCAGCAGCATAAAATGCCATCAAACAGGTGTGGGCGGAGAGTAATTTAAAATTCATATAAAAATTATATAAAATTTGTGTCAGTTGCTAATGGACTTTTTAATATAACGACCGGTGCCGTCACGAGATAGATACCGTCCTTTTCCATAGATAATTTTATTTGAATAATAATGGCCCTGCTTCATATTTATAACCTAAAGTTAGTAAATATATGATGTACGTGTTTAGATAAATATTTCTTTAAAAATTCGAAGTCATTAAGCTTCAAAGGCACAAACTGTACGTTAGTAATGAAGGATGCAAGTACTTGCATTTTATCCCTCGGGATTATATACGGTAAATGACAATATCCCGTAAGTCTTGAATACAATGGAGCACTTAGATTTATACTGGAAGTCTGGATGTGCTAAAGCTATCGGCAAAAAATTCTTCTTAATATGTACCTACTTTAGTATGTAGTTGATTTTATAAATTATAGTACACAGAAAAGTATTATTTTTGTCAATGGAATATTATTTGGGAATTCAAAACCGAGTCGATTTAGAAACATATAAGAAATATTTTAAAAATAATCATAAATGATAGTTCGTTATTCTACTTTTATTTTGCAATCAACATTATAGCCCAGTAATTTGTTTCAGATTGAAACTTAGTTTAATCAAAATAATATTTCCCAAAAAGTATCGGTTTAAAATAACAAGCTCATTGTTTAAACAATGATTATAATGTAAAAATTACCAAAAATGGAGTTTTTTAACTGTATTAAAAAGCGCTATCTAACAGGAGTTTTTGCTTTTGTTTATCCATTAACAATTTGTTTAAATAATTGCAAAAAACCAGCGAAATTTGAATTTGCTATAAATAGAAGAAAAGAGCATAAATCGTCTCTAAACTGCAGTAAAAGTTGTATTTTGTTACGCTTAAGAAACCCTGGATATTTGGTAAAAAAAATATGTATTTGTTTACGAGTTTTTGCATTTGTTTATTAGAATAGCATTTTTTCAATTGCAAAAACGCGGTTGTTAGCGTTATAATAAAGGGCCTTATAAGGACTCATTTGCTTCGTCTTGACCTATATTTTCAATATATGCAATTAGAAATTGTAATTTCATAGGCTAACCTCCTCAAAACGGCGTATAAACAAATAGTGTAATTTGTTTATAAGGTTTTTCGTTAATAACTTAGCGAAGAATGAATATTTTTTAAAGCCGCTTTGATATTCGTAATCCTGTTAATTTTTCACGAATTTAGAAAAAAAATTGTTCTAGGACCATTTTTAGCAGAGATAGCGTTTTCTTTTTAAATTATAACTCATTAATTTATAAACATTAAGACTTGAAATTTCGGAAATAAATCAATCAACCCTTAAACTTCATAATAACGGTTAAAGATATCGATAAAAAATGCATTTTATAGGAAGTTTTAACCCTTTAAAAAACGTCCTCGAATACATTTTTACACCTGGAATGTGGTGGGGGGAAATAAGACAGAAACGTTCGGTTTTGTAATAAATAATGGCGACGTAACTTTTGTCTATCAACATGGAGCATTTCGAAAACCTTACTTTGAGCTGATTTGCACTAAAAATTCAGTTCGAAATTAATTGCCACTTCCGCATCTGTAACAGGAACTACCGATAGGTAACTTTTAAGTAATATTTACTACAAAGCACCGAATGGAATTGAGGCGTTACTTTAAAGTCACACCAAAGTTGTAACTACCACAAATCAACTACTCAAAGTTGCCACTACTATTTCAAAGTTACATTTTTTCTGCTATTGATCCTTAAACACTTTTATGTGTGCTCAGCGTACTACGGAAGTTTTAACTTCTAGTTTTTCCTCGTAATACAATTAAACTGAGATAGAATCTCATGTGCATTAAATCGATTTCATTTGTTTCACCAGTTTATCCTATATTTATTTATTTATTTATTTATTTATTTATTTATTTATTTTTTATTTATTTATTTCACTACACATCCAACAGACAAATGCCCAGTTTATCCTATATTTATTATTTATTTATTTATTTATTTATTTATTTCACTACATATCCAACAGATAAATGCCCAGTTACAGGATACAAAGTAAATGTAGTAATACAACACACAACGTATTCGAAAATATATGTCAATAAATAGAATTAATAATAATAATTGAACATGGTAATATATAAAATCATCACAAATAAATACATAAAAATATCGATACATATGCACACACATACACTTATACATATAGATAAATACGAATCAATAAAATAGTAAAAACAATAAAGTATTAAAACTATAAATTAACAGTCACAAGAATCCGCTTTTTAATTTCATTAATAGTGTAAAAAAATATATCTAACCTGTCCTCAATATTGCAATAGTTGACAATCATCTGATATAAAGGAGATGCTTTCATAAAGTTAGTTCTTACAGTGGGTAACTTTATATTATTTTCACGAGAAGCAAGCCTAGCAACTTTGATCTGAATTTTGTTCAGTAACCAGGTGCAATCTATTAAGTTGTTTACTATTTTATGTAAAAAGACAATTTGATGTGTAATTCTACGTGTTTTTGACTCATTACAATGGAAACGGTCAAGTAGGGCATTATATGGATATTCAGGATATATTCTATATATAGCTTAAATGCGACAAATTAAAAAATTTTCTTTGAACTTTCTCCAAAGATCCAATGTGTGCACTATAAAAAGGACTCCAGGCAATTGATGAATATTCCAATTTTGACATAACAAAAGTTTAATAAAGTAGTTTCATAGTATGTATGCTGCGGAATGCTTGAGAAGAACGTATAATAATACCTAAAGATTTATAAGCAGATGATGCAACTATGTCAATGTGTTTTATAAAATTTAATTTAGCATCGAAAACAACACCAAGATCTTTTATGTACTGAGGCTTTTGCAACATAGAACTATCAATGTTATAGTTATATTTGATGCAGTTAATTTTACGTGTAAAAGACATTACATTACATTTATCTGCATTTATTTTGGTTGCACCAAACAGCTCATATTATTTATTGCTTTTTGAAGTAGAGCACAATCAGATTCAGATGTAACCTCTGTGAATAATTCAGATCATCAGCATACAACAAACAGTGTACCCAGTTAACATTCGCAATTATATCGTTAACGAACATTACGAACAATAACGGGCCCAAAATAGATCCTTGTGGTACACCCGACCTTTGCTGAAACTTCTCAGATTTATACCCCCGGAATTGAACAAATTGGTATCTATTCTGCAGATACGACTTTAACAAATTAATCATTGGTATGCTGAGATCAAAAGCTGTTAATTTATCTAATAAAATTCCGTGGTCGAGTGTGTCGAACGCCTTAGAGAAACATCCACTTGACTCTGACGGTCAAGCTTTTCAGCTATGTATTGACATTTTGTGACCACCCGTTCATCTGTTCTCCATAAAGCCATGTTGTTCAATCGATATTGTATTTGGAACCTGACTGTAAATGAAGTTATGAAAAATAATTTCTAAAACCTTGGCAAAATTACAGAAATACTAATAGGCCTATAATTGGTCAGTTCAAGTTTTTAACCTTTTTTATAAATGGGACATATTCTGGACAGTTTCCAAAGATCGGGAAAATAACATGAATTGAGGATTAAGTTAAAAATAAACTCAAGTGGTTCCGCCAGAGCAGTAGCACAATCTTTAACCAAAAATGAAGGAACTAAGTCTGGGCCCATAGCCATAGTAGGTTTAATTCTTTTAATGGCATTAATAACATCAGTTTGACTAATAGAAATATTTGATGATGCTGATGAAAAGATAGAATTATTAATTATCATGCTTGGTACCGTAAAGGATTTGGAAACATTGTCAGCAAAACTTTTAGCTATCAATTGGGGATCATTGATCATCATTATATTTCAGTATGTAAGAAAGAGGTGCTAAATTAAATTTGGAATTAAAATAAGTCCAGAAATTCCTTGGATTTTGTTTTATATTAAATTCAATATTGTGATGGTAGGCTTCATATGCTAATTTAATATCAGATTTTATCTGTGATCTAAGACGTTTAAATGCTTTCAAATCATCATTGTTATTAAACTTTTTATACCTTCGCCAACATGAGTGCTTTTGTTTAATATTATAAATAATATGACCATTAAACCAAGGAGGGTAAGATTTCGTTGCAGGTTTTTTCATTTGAATATGTCTATATGTACACTTAATAGATATAACTAATAGCATATTATCATTGACCAGCATTAAAGTTTTCAACTAGTTTTTAATTAAGAGGTGATACGGACTTGTAGTTGCCTTTCACTTTAATAACACCCTGTACAATTTCCCCATTCTTGTTACAAAACGTGCGAAGGCCAACTAGGATTCTGAATATTCCAATTCCAGCAGCAAGGATCCCTCTCCCCCTGTGGGATATAGAAAGCGGCAAATAATGGAACAATAAGCAGCAGCTTATGTGATTGGGCTGTTTTGAATTTGGGGGTGCAGTTACAACTTTTGGATGTCGGCTCAGTTTATAACAGCTCTTCGGAATATTACGTTTTGTTGACGTAGGAATTCGAGTAATACTTGTTCTTAAAATTGCTGCGAGGAACTTAATTGGGACTTGTTTATTTCATGCCGAAAATGCTTTTAGATTTAATTTAAAATTATCTTAAAGCGGCGCAAATAAAAACATTGTTACGGTTATGCCAGCACTCAGAGTAGGTGTTAAGTATTTGGAAATAATTTTCGAGTAGTTCATTCTTACATCCATTAAAGGGAACGATCCATAAAGGATTAATAGATCTTCCGTAGCATCTTTCCCATACAGTATGAGGGAATCTAGTGGTCATATCCTTTTATATGAAGAGGACCTAGTATGTAGATTTTCTATTCATCTAAGACAAAATATATACGGTGTCCCGTTTCAAAATATGCCAACTTGACAAATTTCTAGTCCACTAAACCTTCAGATTTTTATTCCTTCATTTTAGGCGTATTAAATAACAGAAATTACAATGATGATTTAATTTTTATGTAATTTTATATGTTCAATACTAATCAAATAGTACCAATTTAATTTTAACCATCACATACAAGGTGGTTAATAAACTTATGTCAAAAATTTAAAGGGGTGAAACAAAAGCAAAAACTAAGTTAACTGATGTCACAAACTTGTATCGGAAGTTTAAGGTCATAGAGAAAAAGCTAATTAAAAATGTATTGCCAAAGCTTTTAATACGCAACGCGTGTGAGCGAATTGGATACGTCGCGCTGAAGCTTGTGTGCAAGCAAATGGTGCAGTTCTCAAAAGGTGGCTCCTTGCAATGTTAAAGTAAGTCACATTTTAAAATTACATTTTACTCAACACGAATCCGTGCATTTACCTCATTTTGACATAACGGACATGTGGCAAAAATATTTGACATAAGTTCATTAACCACCTTGTATATGATGGTTAAAATTAAATTGGTACTATTTGATTAGTATTGAACATATAAAATTACATAAAAATTAAATCATCAATGTAATTTCTGTTATTTAATACGCCTGAATGTATCTGCATATTACTGTGAGGCAATTACTTCTGATTTTATATTCTTTAATGTCTTATGCGCCTCCAATTCGTTGCTTTCTAATTGACGGAAAGGCAAAGGGGGATTTTGAGCCTCGTCTTTTATTTAGAGCACGTAAAATGTAATTGCCCTAATTTTGTACTACGAAGTCTTAGTGCCATATGTTTTATAATTGTAGCAGGAAAGCTCTTTATGTTTATTTTTCTAATTATTCAATTATTATTTTGAAAAGTAGTAAAATGTTTGAAATTATATTAAAATCACATTCGATAGTCAGATTTTGTTCACATCGGATTGACATTTTAAATTTTATGAGTTAATTATGGCAGATGTGAATTTTATTAAATCTGAGCTTCTGTTAGTGACCAGTAAGCGACTTTTTTCTAAACAGTCAGGCCTATTCACACAATTCCACGTAATTTACGCACAGTCTCAGCTACACACTCTCCTTACTTAATAAATTTTCAAAATTTCCTTTCCCTCATCTGTCCCATAGAGTTCCATTTCGTCCAACCGCAACATAAATATCGTAACGCTTCAAAGAAATACCTTTTACTCTTGTTCCAATATCATCTTTCACAATTTGAGATGCTAGGAACGAAACGCCGAAACATTCCCACATTGCCATATATCAAATACATTAATTTTGTACATACATCTTTGTTTAGCAATGATGTATGACTGCATCAAAGCACGTGGAATGTAATTATTCATCACTCACGAATTAGGAATAAAATACGTCCCAATTAATTCTCGGATTATTGTCCTATATCACGATTATCAAATGCCATTTATATTCCAAGCACGATTTTGTAATTATACGTTACAGGTTGTGCAAGCTAACCTCTTTGCTACAGTTACCTCACTGACATGATTCTCTTTGATTACATACTATTCACCTTTCTTGCTGAAGCGTAATATGTCGTTTAGAAGATTATAAAAGAACTATATGTTGCATTGTTTATATTTTTTAATTGTACCAATTACTTGCATATATTGCACATAAACGCTTCACATAATAACTGAATCCCTTCTTCTTTCTCTAAAGCAAACAAAGACATTAGACAGTCTTGAATTATCTTACTGATTTCAGATTTTTAAGAAGTTATAAGAAATCCTAATCTCGTTGAGATACATTATTTATTTTTAGTTATAATTGAAACAGTGTTAATTAATGAACCAGACAAGCATATTCTGAGAATCCTCTCAAATCTTAATTTAGAGTAATACCGGAGAAAAGTATGATAATAAAAACGCCCTCTCTACATATAATTCATCATTTCGGGACCATTCAACAGAGTTCTTCGTGACATTATATTCACCATTAAGTGGTCCAGACTATTGTTGAAACTAGTCGTTTAAGAGCATTTTTTGTTCGGCTATCTGTACACTTTTTGCAATAAATCCTCACAATGGGCAAGAAATATGCCGCAGAAATTGGCACTACTAAATTATATCGCATCTATATACAGCGAGTTTCACTTAGAGTCGGATGGCGTTGGCCGATTTCCTAAATTCTTTTTTTTATGTGGTAGTAGGTACTCAAAAAGGCCTACTATTTGAAATTATAGTTTTTGACATGTGATTTCTAATATAAGACACTAGGTATCATTAAGAAAAGACCCTCAAAAATTAAAAAACATATTAGGCATTTTTTTTAAGAAAGAAATGTGGATGGCATTTTCGATTTGATCACACCTCAAAACCCTAAATACAAAGTTTCATTATTATAGCTTTTACAAGGTGTTCACAAAATAGGTGCAAACTTCGAAATATTTCACTCATTGCAGTGTCCCGTATTAACAGTGAAAAATATTTTTAAGATATTTTTTCATAATTTTTATTTTTCATGCAGTTTCATTCATTTTACCCATACAGGGTGCTCACATTAAGACAGTCAAATTATAGATATTTTTATTATTACTACTACTACTGTTTTCTATTACTCCTCTTATTTCTAATAATTCTGCTCAACTGATGTGGTGTTATTTATCGACATGCTTGGCTTATTCTATTACATAAATCTTCTCTGCCCTGGGGCCTTGTTTAATATACTTTATTTTCTAAAGTTTCCCATAAGAAATCAAGAGGCGTCAAGTCTGGAGCTCTTGACGGCCACTCAACTAACGGACTGTTGCGACCTATCCACTTTCTCGGGAAATTCTCATTCAACCAATGACTTACTATTACCGCATCATGAATAGGTGCTCCATCTAGTTGAGGGTAGAAGTTCTGTCTTACATGAAGAGGAAGTGCGTGTACTGAATCCCAGAAATCATTACTTAAAAAATTCAAAAAAATATCTGCGTTTAGATTAACGTTAAAAAAGAAAGGCCCGATTATTCGATCACAGAAAATCTCACAAAACACATTAATTTTTTTAATTAAGATTTATGTAATAGAATTAGACAAGCATGTCGACAAATATCACCACATCAGTTGAGGAGAGTTATTAGAAATAAGAGGAGACGAATTGAACAGTGCATACAAAATGGCTAATAGAAAACAGTAATATTTAAATATTATTTCATTGTGAAACTTATTTCTGGTACAATAAAAAAGTGTATAATTTGGCTATCATATTGCGAGCATCCTGTCTGAGTGAAATCAATGAAACTGCATGGATATGCCTATGGTCAATAAAATTATGGAAAAAAACCTTGAAAATATTTTTCATTGCTAATACAGGACACTCTGCAATGAGTGAAATTTTTGGAAGTTTGCACCTATTTTATGAACAGCCTGTAAAAGCTATAATAATGAAATTTTGTATTTAGGGTTTTGAGGTGTGATCAAATCGAAAATGCTATCCATTTCTTTCTTAAAAAGTGCCTAATATGTTTTTTAATTTTTGAGGGTCTTTTTATCACATAAAAAAAAGAATTTTGGAAATCGGCCTACGCCATCCTAAATACGGAGGTGTTCCGACTTTAAGTGAAACACACTGTATATACTCGTAGTGTGTCCTCATCGTAAATGCTATAGTTTTATGTCGATCTTAACGTATTTCTTTAATGTACATACTTCAAAAATTCCTTCGAAATGCTTTTGTAACCAAGCTTCATGAAAAACATCAATATTAATTTTAATGATAATAAATATCTCAATAACTGTAATTGTAATTTACTTTTTAGAAGCAATACTTAAAGTTATCAGCGCAAGTTACGTGGAGAATGACGAAATACTACACACCTCAAGCAATTTTTTTCCTTTATGGTAGACACGTAAAGCCGTTGGTTTCCCCAGTTTAACGTGTCAGAGAAGTTAAAGTGGCATCTGGCTGCGAAACTACCTTCTCTGCCCCCTAGCAATGTGATATAGGAAGCATTTTGCTTTTACTGTGTGATTTAGTTTACAGAGTACTCATCTTTTACTTCCTGAATATATTAGAATTATTTAAAAGCTTTCATAAACATTCTTTAACATTTCGGAAGAATTATAAGTGAATAATATTTTTATTTTTGTAAATCGACATGGTGATTATTAATTTTCTTTATTTTTAGTTTGTTATGGTTTAATCATTAAATTGTTATTTTAAATTGTTGAACTTAATTTTGTCCAAGTTGCAAGGCCTTAAAATCTTTATTAGAGTTGTGATAATTTTTTGATAAAGAACATTGTTTGATTTCATTTGATTAGATTTAAAAAAAAATTGAATTTGTTTGAATAGCCTAATGCTTTTAAATTAGAGTAAAATGACATAAATTAAATTATAAATATTCTATTTTGTTCAACCTAAGGCACAAAGTGATATAATTATTAATTAATTCACCGTATATGTCAATAACCAAGAGTAGGTATTATTTTAAATAAGCGAGAATATCATAATAATAATGCAACTAATGATATTATAAACAGCTAAGCCCATTTATTAATAGAATTTCCAGATGTAGTAGGTTTTGAATATGGGTGAAATACAACCTACAAAGAGATATAGAAATCTACGAAGACAGAACCCTCAAAACATGATAACATACTTACGTATTTTGTAGGTTATATGTCACCCACATTCAAATAAAATCTACTTTTTATTCGGTCAGTACAATCTCGAACCTAAGAATGACGGTATAGCAGTCATTCTTAGGTTAAACTAAAAAGTTAAACGTCAACAAGTCAACGATTTTCTCGTTCAGACACCCAATAGCACACATTTGCTAATGAAGGTAGTGACGGCCTTAAGCATTGCAGGAGCATGCCGTTCTAATGAGTTATGCAAACTTACTTTATACAACTTCAATTTCAAAAATTTCGATGACATTGTGGTTACAATTCCAGATTCTAAAAATGGTATGTCACGTACGTTGACAATTACTTCTCGTCAGGGTTCTGTTTCTCACCTAGAAATGTTCAAGAAATATATCAAGAGTAGATTGGAAATTAAAACTGAAATTTCACGCTTTTTTATACGCTAGATGTTACAAGCAACCATTCGGCAAGAATACATTTTCTATGATTCCTAATAAGATTGCACAGTTTTTGAAATTAGAACGTCCTGAAACATATACAGGCCATACATTCCAAAGAACATCGGCAACGTTACTGGCTAATACAGGAGTTGTTATATTAGCAATCAAGAGACGTGGTGGTTGGAAATCAGCCACAATTGAGGAAAGTTATGTTGCTATGTAGTACGTCGCATCATGTTTCAATGGATCAGTTAGATAATATTGAGCGTCCTGTAACTGAAATGGAGCGGTCAAATCATTTTGAGGAAAATGTGGCAATTAGTAAACGCAAGGGGAATAATTATCCAGATTTGATAAATGTTACTAAATGTAATAAAACTGTACAATTACTATACATATTCATTCATAATAATTAATAAAATGTAATGTTCATCAAATATTTATATTTATTTGTTCACAAAATATGCATTTATAACACGAAACCGCATTTTCCCTAGGGAGGTTAGTTACCTCACTTACCTCCCATTGTCCATAGCAACTTCCATTTCTACGGTAAAATCTACTTACCTCCTTAAAAACAATGTATTTTTCACATTAAAGTGCAAAATATTTGCGCACTATTGTGATAATGTTAGATTTTATTTACCGTTCAATATGCGTGAATACATATGAGATGAAAAAAAAATTGTTACTATGTTCATAAGCCAAATTGCAGCTATATTTTCAGAAAAATATATGAAAACCCTTTACGTGACACGCTAGATATTTCTAATTTATTTTTTTTTATTTCAGTGCTGATACTCGTTGTTAATAAAGTCCCTCTCCCTCATACACAACTCATACATATTCAACAGAAGTGTAAATTGATAAAGTTCGGGATATATATTAAAAGTGATTTAAATGGGAGGAGAAAACGTTTTGTAGAAAAATATATTTTGAATTTTATCTTTTCCTTAGCCCGACAGGACAGCTCATTAATTCAGTTCAGCCGGTATATATGTTTTTTTGCAGCACTGATTTGACAGTTTTAAGTTATGGATCTTAATTTGAAACAAGATTTACGTTACCTCCCTTTGTTTTATGGCCTTATTTAAGTCATGAAGTTGGTAGCGATATGAAATATTAAACATTCTTTTGCTACATAAAAAGCAACACGGAAGAACTCCATCTCAGGGATGATGTATGGTCTCAAGAAGTTGTAATCAGTCATTCAACTCCTATGTTAGCGTTGAAATGTCCGTGCCTGGAGTTATATTTTTTTGTTGGAGGAATCCTAATAGTTGCCGTGAAAAGATTTTTTCCTTGGGTCCTGGAACATCCTTGCGTATATATAATTAAACTAAATGTCCGGTGGGCCACCCTCGACGCGGGACAGATTTTAATATTAAAAGGTTCCAGTAGTTTTTACTACTTCCGGAGTTTTCATTATGCATTACTCTTCAGCGTAGCAGATGTTCCAGTCGCCGATGGTCTACTGACTTTTAAATTTCTGAATTAATTTTGTATGACTGTTGAAACCCAGCTGAAAAGTAAAGTTTTAATTTAAAAATTATAATAATTATTCGAAAAATATACTTGGGATTACTAAACGTTACCACGCGAGAAAAATTAATATTTTTGTGTCTAAATTCAGCTTACAAATGCGAAAATATTAATGATCAACCAAATTTATATTCCGTGTAAGTTGGTGAGTTAAATATTACAAGAGTGAAATTTAATTAATTAAATTGTGATAACGTTTTATTGACGTCTGTGTAAAACTGTTGTATCATTTACGAGGTCTGTCCAGAAAATAATCGAACTTTATTTTTTTAAACTTTATTAATTTGATATATTATTTATTAATTTTATATATTATTGGTCCTTGTTTCCTCAACTTTTCAGTAAAAATTTAGTGGTATGACCCAATTGTGATACTAATTTCTTCCGCAATTTCTCTGACAGTAGATCGGCGATTTGCATGCACCAGATCTTTGACTTTCTGATCGTTGAAGTCGATTGTTCGGTTATTTTCTGAACAGGCTTCGTATAGGCGTCAATCAACGACACTTACACTCTTATAAAGCTGTTATAAAGCGAAGAATACATATCTATGAAACAAGATAACAGTTTATGTTTCTTGTTTTAAAGAACTCTTTTGTCATAAATGAGTTGTATTAATGTATTAAATTGGTATGAGAAAATAATTTAATCATATTGAAATCATCCATAAAAAATGGAGGATGTTATTATATATAAAAAGTTATAGTGAAAGCAATGTTCCAATTATCTCATGAAAATTTCATCGATGTGTTCAACCAAATTCGATTACTTTATGATGTGATTACTAAATGTATGAACATTTTTTTATCTTCCGAATATCCATTTAGAAAATTAGCCTCATTTATATCTTTTCCAGATAAAACAAAAAATGTTTGAAATGGCATCGTGTGCCTGAGCTTTATAGAGGTAGGTATATTATCTCACTCAAAATGCAATTTTCTTATTTTTTTTTTATTTAATTTTCACGGCAACTTAATTAAAACTCAGCTATGTCATTGTCACAATATATCAAGAAATAAATTCTTGGCGGAATTCCATTTTTAATAGTCAATGATATGGGTGTGATGAGGCGAATTAGCGTCCTTTTTAATTAATATTAAAAGATATATTAGAAGCATTTCAGGTGCAATAAAATTTTAAATATGATACAGAATGTTTCGAACTGTTCCTAGTTACTTTCTTGCTATACAGGGTGTGACGTGTATATTCTATACAATTTAAACTACAGCTTCCTGATATTTGTAATAGAAAAGTCTTATACGGAAAAGTTCTACCTTCGCGTTTATTTTTTTGTAAATTAAAATTCATTTATTCAACGAAAATGAAGGCCGACCCTGTGTTATTTATTAAAAACTTTGGACATGTTTTTATATTTGTATTGAACTCATTATTCACTTAATTATTAAATATTAAGCATCGTCCATCGACCCATCAGTATTAAAAAGTGAAAGATTCCAGACAAAAGTTTTTATTTTGTAATTCCACGATAGTGAGTGTAATTTTTATAAAGTAAAAAATAAGAACAGCGTGCCGATTACATTCAAAACGAGATTCTTATTTCTTGCTTTACTTAATTTTTTAGTTTGTGCACAAACTAGCTTTACAAAGAACCGAGAAAACAACACATTTACTATTTCCGAACGTGTCGATGTGGTGTTAGTGTATGGTGCAGCCGGAGAAAATGCACTTGCGGCGACTAGATTGTACCGGGAACGATGGCCACAACGTCACCCCATGTGCAAATACAATCCTACAGTGCGTTCAGCAGCTACAAAATACGGGAAGTGTTATTCCACGAGGAGAAGGACGTGGTCGGCAAGTGAACCTTAGTGTTGAAGATGTAGTGTTGGAAAATCTTGACGAAGACCCCACAATTAGTACTCGACGACTCGCACAGCAAGTAGGAACGTCATCGTACCGTACATCGAATCTTAAGGCGCCAGCTGCTGCACCCCCATCCTCTGCAACAAGTTCAACAGATTTTACACCCGGATTGTGATCAACGAATGCGTTTTTGCAGATGGTTTTTACGGCAATGTGCCAATCAAGTAGACGTTCCTGCTTATGTTTGTGTAACAGATGAGGCGACATTTACCCGTGATGAAGTGAATTTCCATAATATGCACATATGGGCCGATGAAAATCCTCACGCGATTAGGGAAACTCATTTTCAACATCGATTTTCGGTAAATGTTTGGGCTGGCATAATAGGCGATGTACTTGTGGGTCCCTATTTTTTTGAAGGACGACTAAATGGACCAACATATGCTGACTTTTTGGAGAACCGGTTGCCTTAATTATTGGACGATGTGGTATTACGGTTCGGGCACGCATGTTTTATCTTCAAGATGGTGCTCCTCCACACAGTACTCGAGAAGTAACGAGACTTTTGAATGAAATGTTTACTCAGCGATGGATTGGACGCATTGGTCCTGTGCCGTGACCACCTCGGTCACCCGATCTAACTCCAATGGACTTTTATCTTTGGAGTCACTTGAAGTCATTGGTTTACAATACCCCAATCGCTACGGTGGAAGAATTGCGAAACCGTATACTTGAAGCTGCTGACACAATTAATGGAATTTGGGAAAATATTCTCCAACATTGGGTGCGTCGGTGCCATGCCTATATCCGCGCTAATGGGGATCAATTTTAACATTTTCTCTAGAAATTAGTGCACGCAGTTGGCAACTACAGATGCTTACTTAATTATTTAATAATTATAATTAGAAAATATCAGTTTCTTTTTAAATATCTATTTTTCTTAAATTGTACTTTTGCACTGAAAAATTCCCCAAAAATTGAGAAGTATCTTCCTACCTTTCAACGACGATTTGTTTACGCGGCTGGTCTACAGCACGTAACTCATTATGCAGCACCACGGACAGGACCGTTTCTGAGAAAATATTTTGATCCATAATTGAACTTTAATTTACGAAAAAAAAAAACGCAAAAATAGAACTTTGATTTTTTATAGATTATACACGCCACACCCTGTATAGTGCGCTTATTATTGGTACAAATGTGAGAGTTATATCAACAAGTATGACATATGAGCTAAGTCTACATTAGCCACATTGCGATAAATGAGAAGTTGAAAGTACTTTTCCTGATTATTATTATTATTACTAATTTATTATTCATATTCATGTTCATAATTATCCATTAATAAATTATTGAGTTCAGGTCAATCTACATTAGGTTAGGTGGAATCGATTACAACACGAATTTGCCAGAGGGGTATCGCATGTAGCACTTTGTGAATTATTACACTAATAACTATATATGTACATAATTATCCATTACCGCACGGCATGTAAAGTAGGTAAATCACTTTTTTTTGCCGTTACCATTAAAAAGTAAATGTGTATTTTAAAGCTTGTTCATTAACGAATTGAAATGACATTTTGTTAAAAGTACAATTGAGTGTTATTAAATTTAGGATCAACTTTATAACTAAGATACATTTTTTTCTTGAAAACATATTTCGTCAATAATTCATCAATAGTGTAATTCAATACTTCCAACTAGCTTTAAGCTAGGTTGTCAAAATTATTTTCATAGAACCGTTTCTTTGTTTCGCGTAGTACCTAATAGTTTATGTCTCTTTTTGAATTTTGCATTGATCTATGCATATCTTTTAATTTAGTGTATTTCTCGTGAGGTTTCATAATGGACAAAAATAAGTTTTCTGAAAACAACATGCGACTGATCCTTGTGATTGCGGGGTATAAAACAACTTTTTCTTTTATTTTTAGTCTTTTATTTTTAATGTGGCAAAATACCTAAAAAGGAAATACCGCATAGAAATAGTTTCCAATAATAATTCAAGATAAGGAAGATAAACTTAGATGTGGCATCTAAGCAGAATTAATTCTTTAACGATTGTTTACTGTTAGTTTTACTTTTTAGACATATAATTTCTTCAGTAGCTGCAACAAGAACGTTGAAGGAGGGCTTCGTTGTAGAAATGTGAGAACCTGGTTGGGTGGTAAGTCGCTCACCGCTTTAACCCTCCTGTCCCCCAGCAATGAACGACGCCAGGAGAGCAATATTGCGCATCCGCTTTGGGAAGCTATAATAAAGCACTAGGGCATAACGTTATACAGGGTAGCGCAACGTGAAGTGGACACTAGTGATATATTAATGGTAACTGAAAAACACAGCATAATCGCCAAAACGGGTAAATTTTTCGTTTTTCAGTTTAACCACTACCATTTAATATGATAGCCATTAAACAAGCATATTCGGGTAAAATAAAATTTAAAAAAGCTCAAAGCTATATGTAGAAATCAAATTCGTGAAATCGAAATTGATAAAGTGTAATTTAACTAAAAAGTACATGCACATACATTTTCTAAATTAAATATCCCTTTCGGTTATAAAATAAATAAACAAGTTTGTTTGAAAAAAAATAATTAACGGATGACAAAATACAATACAGACGAAATAAATTTACTTTGGACGAAAAAGGATATACAGGTTGTTACAAATTCGCTTTTCACTACAGGGATCTCGGAAACGGTAAGAGATACGAAGTAGCTTAAACGGGGCAAAGTTGCATAATCAGGGGACCAACATTATGCCTCTAAAAAATCAAGGCTAATATGATTAGTTTTCGAAATATTTGAGAAAAAATTAAATTTTGAAAATCCATTTAATCTACTTCGTATCTCTTACCGTTTCCGAGATCTTTGTAGTGAGAAGCGAATTTGTAACAGCCTGTATATTGCATTAAGACGCTTGTCCAGAAACACTATTTATTGAATACTATTAAACAGAAGACTTTAGTAAACCATTTAGTTGGATTTTCGACACCAGAAACTTCATAATATATATATCATTAATTAATAATAATTTCCATATAAAAAGATATAGCACATCAGAGAATAATTTTAGTGAATAACTTTTTTGGACGCAAATAAAAAGAAATATGGGCAAAACAAAATTTAGTAACGGTAAACCAGTAAAATATCAGTTTTTATAAAAAGAATTTGGAAAAATTTTTTGTAAAGAATTATGTAAAAAAGTTAAAAAAAAAGTAAAGTAAGTACGATTTCTTGTATATAAAACGCCAGCTTTAAGTACAAGCAATATTCAGAACTAACAAATGAAAACTGAAAAATCAAAAGTTGTAGAAAAATATGTACGCCATTAGATTCTGCATTAAAAGAACTGCAAAAACGCCCTCTACCTCTTAAACGAATCAAGTTTTCGATATGGGGTCCTCGCTATTCAACTTTACTCGAAAATTGAACCGTGACATCTAAATATTGTATATTGTATATTTTCTGGAAATATGAAAACCCTTAGTGTCGAATTCTCTGGCATTGGGGGAACATAGATTTCCATTTAACAATAACGTTTAAGAGAAGGTCGCAGTTTTTACATCATGATTGTAGTTCAGATTCAGTACAACGCTTTTTTTTTATAAATTGGTTGGTCATTTTTAAGGCTTCTATAATATGTTTCCAATTTAGCGTTTGAAGTGAAAAACACTCTATAAGTTCAATAAACGCCTTTATAATATATTTTTTTTTCATTGCGTTAAGGAAACCTAACTAGTACCTACCTAAATTGCGAAAATTTGATATCACAATTTCCACAGTTTATTTAGTATGTTTGGAAGTTATTTTCCATGTAATCCATCAAGTTAGCCTGGCCTTTATTAAAATTCTCCGGCGAATCTTTTCTGGCAAGCCGAAATGGCCTATACTATAATTCGATACACGCCCAACTTAACGCAACTTTAAATCTCCTGGAAATCCCCTATCTCCGGCTGGGCACAAACCATAAACCTTCCATCAAATCACCATATTCGAATGAGGATAAAAGTAAATAATCCTCTCCCGAAGTAACTTAGTTTTCCCTTTCTTCGCGCCGGTCTTTAAATTGATAAAAGTGTCGAAGTTTTTAACTAAATTCGTAACGCAACTCTGAAATCTGACCACGGAAAGGTACTCCGTGAATGATAACACCCATATATTTCCCAGTATCACACATATAGGTAGGTGATGAAAAATGTCGGCTCTCGATGTGTGTTCAAGATGGTGTAAAATCTAGTCTTTTTCATAATATGATGGCTGCATCTCTCCTATATGGACGGAAGAAACTGTTGCATTTTCAAAACGCCAATAAATGCAGTTACATATTTTTTTAACAAAATTGTTCTAATGTTTTAGCAGTTAGAATAAAATAATTACCTACAGACAATGAGATAAACTTCAAATACACTTAAAATATCACATCTGAGGAATAAATTGAATACTTTTTCAGTTATACTGAAAGTTCATAATCTATAATTAAGAAACATTAAACCAGGAAGCCATATTATAACTGTTTAAAATTTGTTTCGCGATATCTATTTATGTAGATATCAGAAATTTTGTTGATAAATCGTTGTTACCTTCTTATACATTTATTTGATATAGGTAATACATAGAAATTTATGTTTACAAATAAAGTAAAACTTTTATTATTTAAATTTTGTTGTGAAACACTTTTGTTCAATAATTTTCAGTGTACGAAATAAGAAACCTCCTTCTTCATATATTACACTCCAGTAGTATATATTGGGTCTGCTAGTATAATACATTCAGAGAGAAATCTTGTTTCGAATCAATTTTCGAGGGTATAAGTTGGGAACAGCAAATAGCTCAACCAAAGGCCAAGATATTTTTTTGCCTTACCGAATTGCTTGGGAAGGAAATTGCAGAAACTAGGACGGATTGATATTGGCTGTGGAGAGAATTTCAAAAAATTACAATAAGGACCCAAATTTTTACTACAACATAAGTTTCTCATATTTTAATTTTTTTTCCGCCAATTTACCATGACGCTAGTCATCCAACATTAATTTAAAATATATCACAAACGAAATGAATTTTTGCCAAAATAATAGTCTCTTTTTCTATTTATCTGGGCTAACTTTCATTAGAAATAAAAGTTTATTATTATTTACTGTCTAAGCATTCATGTAGTCACATCCATCTCTTATATTGGAGAATTTACTTAGGCATTTCCAGCCAACCTTACTTAATTATTCGAGCTAAATATAGATCTAACATGAGGAAATGCCAAGTTTGGAGGCGTTACATGCGTATATCTCAATATGCGACATATTTAATAAACGACAAATGTTAATATTGATCTATCCATCGCCGTACTGAACATCAAGGGTATAAATAAATAACTGGGGTAACTATGATACAAGCAGAAACGTCAGGCCAGTTGTTGAATACGGCATGGTGTTTACATTCCAACAAAAACGCGATTGATAGTCTTTTCTGTAATAATGATATGTCAATAAAGATATACTATTTTTCTTGTTTATAATAGGACAATACCTGCAATACTACCTACTAATAATACATTATGCACTATTCCAATAGATTCTTTTTCAAATTCATAGTTTGACTCTTTGGGTATACGGTGGTCGTTCTTGAATGACCCGATGGTTAGGGGCGCTCTTTCTAGCCAAAATTCCACGCAATTTGCGCACAGTCTCAGTTACACACTCTCCGTACTTGTAATGAATTTTCACACACAATCTTGACTCATGCGACTCACAGCGCTCCATTTTGTCTAACTGCAACGTGTTTGCTATAACGCACAATGCTGCCAACTCTTCAATGAAAATGGCGCACTATTCAAATCCAAAGTTACTTTTGGGACACCCTATATATCGATAGCTCTGTTTTATAATAATTTATCATTCGTTTTAAACAAAGGAATATATTTTAACTTTTAAACATTCAAAATTGAATTTGATATCTGTATATATCATACTTTTAATTATCGAAATGTATTTCATTAAGTCGTCGAGTTGAGTTTTTCGTCGAAACGAAATACATATCAGAGTAAACAAAGCAGGCAAATTATTTCGACAATGTTTTAGTCCCCAGACTTGTTCAATACTACGAAAATATCCTCTTTAAATACCATGAAGTATTAGTGCTTTTTGCATTTTTAATGAAGAGGAGGCCGTGAATCGCACAGCCCCATGTTTATTTTAGTCGAGAGCACTTCATAACAAAACCATTTACTGTCGAGGCCGGGCGGTATGACTTTTCAACAATACTTGATGGATTTAATGAAAGGAATTAGGGGCTTTGTGACGTGTGACAGAGCTGAGCACCCCGTAATGCCACCATATTCATGATCTCGCCGGCTTTCTCAACAGGGGCGTGCCGAGCCCGTTTGGAGTGATTTAATCTCGCATCACGGTGATTTTATTAGCGATATAACTGATGTATGCATTAAACTGTCACAGGGTTAAATGTTTACCTCTATTTTAATCTGTTCTTGGATTATGAGTTGAGTGAGAGATAGAGTTCTGACACCATTTCTCTTTAGTGCGCTGTTGCTTATGGATTGTGTATTTCATCTACATAGATTTGTTGCCCTCTACGGATACCTTAATAAAAATTCATTTTGATGAACATAAATGAATTATTCTATCCACAATCACCTTGTAATCGGACTTTTATCCACACATATGAACTTTATCCACTAGTGGAATAAAGTAACTTTATTTCACAAGTACACAAATAGACATTTCGTTTTTTGTTTTATCACATTTAACTTCCTTTCCGTTAATAACAACCCTTGTAGCATCGTTGCCATCATTTTCGCATAACATCTGCCGAAGTGTGTGAAGAATGGATTTTCCTTGCAATACCAAGTTTGTTAGATACAGAGGAGCTCTTCCATCTACCATGCCGTTTGATGGTTGTAAGATAAGCACCTTTATTGGCAAAGTTGTTGAAGTGCGCCTCATACAATGGCTAGTATATGCTTCTGGATTTGCGATATTCAGGAATGAAGCAACTATTGAAGGTACCTTTGCCAATGTGTTGATTCCAACATTTTTGATTGANTGCTTTGTATCCTCTCGATTCACTCTTCAGATAAGCAATAAGCTTGTTATATTTTCCAATACCTATATTTTTGTAGACCTTTATAGTAAGCCTTCAACATCGAATACTTCTTCACAAGTACACAAATAGACATTTCGTTTTTTGTTTTATCACATTTAACTTCCTTTCCGTTAATAACAACCCTTGTAGCATCGTTGCCATCATTTTCGCATAACATCTGCCGAAGTGTGTGAAGAATGGATTTTCCTTGCAATACCAAGTTTGTTAGATACAGAGGAGCTCTTCCATCTACCATGCCGTTTGATGGTTGTAAGATCAGCACCTTTATTGGCAAAGATGTTGAAGTGCGCCTCATACAATGGCTAGTATATGCTTCTGGATTTGCGATATTCAGGAATGAAGCAACTATTGAAGGTACCTTTGCAAATTTGTTGATTCCAACATTTTTGATTGATGTATCTTAGAAAATAATCTGTCTTGTGTTAGGTGAATTGGGCGCAGAGAAATATATTTTCTGCCATATTCTGCAACAGCATTCACGCAAAATCTTTCTATAATTATAAATTTTCTTGAAATGCCCGTCTTGGTGTCAGGTATTGAAACAAGTAGGTAAATGCCAACGTCCTGTACGTCACTAATTTTCAAATTTGTCAATTCGCAGCATCGACATTCTTGCGTGGATAAAATGCTACTATCCACACATATGAACCACTTAAAGTGATACTTTATCCACTAGTGGAATAAAGTAACTTTATTTCACAAGTACACAAATAGACATTTCGTTTTTTGTTTTATTACATTTAACTTCCTTTCCGTTAATAACAACCCTTGTAGCATCGTTGCCATCATTTTCGCATAACATCTGCCGAAGTGTGTGAAGAATGGATTTTCCTTGCAATACCAAGTTTGTTAGATACAGAGGAGCTCTTCCATCTACCATGCCGTTTGATGGTTGTAAGATAAGCACCTTTATTGGCAAAGTTGTTGAAGTGCGCCTCATACAATGGCTAGTATATGCTTCTGGATTTGCGATATTCAGGAATGAAGCAACTATTGAAGGTACCTTTGCCAATGTGTTGATTCCAACATTTTTGATTGATGTATCTGTCTTGTGTTAGGCGAATTGGGCGCAGAGAAATATATTTTCTGCATATTCTGCAACAGCATTCACGCAAAATCTTACTATAATTATAAATTTTCTTGAAATGCCCGTCTTGGTGTCAGGTATTGAAACAAGTAGGTAACTGCCAACGTCCTGTACGTCACTAATTTTCAAATTTGTCAATTCGCAGCATCGACAGGCACCAGAAACCCCCATTATTAGTGCAACCTACAGTAACTCTATACAAGACAGTGGCGACAATAGAGTGTATCATTTTTAATTGGTCCACGTGATTTTAGCTGCCATGTTGCATCCAGTGTCAAATTCATCTGTGATGTGTCATGTGTCAGGAGATTTTTGGTGTTATTCAATATTTGTATTGTTTTATTTTAATTTTGGTGATTATTAGTGATACTATATTGGGTGTAAGGGATAGTTATAATGTTTGCAGAAGCTTCTATAAAGACGACGACCGTGAATTTCTTTCAGGTTTTTTGGACACCATAACACAAAATATAACACCTACTTATGAGGAAGTTAAGGTTAGGTAGAAGAACCAAAATTTAATCTTAGTTTTAGTGAATTAAATTCTCTTTAGTATAATGTGTGCGGATATATTGCTCAAAGTATCGTTAAAACATCAAAAACTTGTAGAAACTCTGTACACGCTGTTAGTTCTAAAATGCCGATTTATAAAACATTTTCAAAATTTAGCGTACTTAGGAGATTTAGCGAACATTCACTCTTTTTGCAATGAAGCGGTATTTTGTTTCTTCTTGCAGATGGAAAGTGTTTTACAACATGTTTTGCGATTGTATCTTGACAGAACATAAATTTAAAAGAGTTTTCTTAAAGGAAATGCCTGGTTTAAATTTAGATCTACCAAATTGTCATCAGGTCAAAAATAATAAGATTTATTATGTTCCGATTAAACATAGCTTCCAAAAAATGCCAAAAAGCATAAAAAAAGCTTGCAAGTAAAAGTCTTGCTGGACATTTATTTTAACAAATACTATCACTAGTATTGAGTATTTATTTTTTTAATGTAAACTCAATAAATTTCATTGTGTAATGTAGGTAAGCTTATTTTACTTACCTAGAAAATAAAATACTTAGAGTTATTTGCTTAAAATCTGTGCGTAAAATTTATAAGAAAAATACTCTTGCCCTTCATTTATTTTTTATAAAAGTTACTTTTAATTTGACATTGAATGCAATATGGCGGATGGGCGGGGTTTAGTCGCTATTGTCGTCACTGTCTTGTATAGAGCCACTGTAGTGCAACCTAAAATAATTCAAAGTTCACTATCTACCTAACAACATATAAAAGGTAAAGAGATATTATCTTAATAATTAAATATTGTTTATCGGAAGCCCCAGTCAAATATTCTTCAGTAATGCTCTTTCTAATATTGTAGCTTTTTTATGCTTTGTATCCTCTCGATTCACTCTTCAGATAAGCAATAAGCTTGTTATATTTTCCAATACCTATATTTTTTTAGACCTTTATGGTAAGCCTTCAACATCGAATACTTCGACCACATAGATGAAATTGCATATTTTGTCTTCAAATTTAAAAAATACGATACCATGACTTCTTCATTTATTGTCATTACTCTCCGATTTTTCCTCCATTCGGTAATGTTCCCTGGATTTCGCTGGCAATAAATGGAAAATTGCTTCTTGACCTTCTTCAAAAACAGCTACAGGAACACAATTACTTTCTTGTATTTTTACCAAATTCAGATAGAACTGTTTATTAAACAATTGATAATAAACAACGTACCATAGCAACCACTAGGTATAATAAAACCTACCACGTCTCACTGAGTATTAGTAAGCAGTATCAAGTCGTGCGAATATTTTTCCAATTCCAAAAATACTGACTCCACAAATATGATTGTTATGTGATTATGGATAAAACGTTGTATTTCATTCGTTCTTTAATTACCTTTTATCCACATAAGAATATTAACATAAATATTCTTGCGTGGATAAAATGCTACTTAACACAATTATACATTAATTAACTATTAATTGTGACTATGCTTTGTTGTTTTTCATTATGTTTAGATTTTTTTATTTTTAATTTCCGCACAAACTTCAACTCCTGCTTATCAAATACCTCCCTAGTTCACACATTTAGCCACTGACTTCCAGAAACGAGGCTAATGATGAAGAGAACTAAGTTTATATATTTTACACAATGAACCCGCACAGTAGAATTGCCAAATGTCCGGTTTCTGCTGTTTTTTGCTGCGATGTTTCTTGTTCCAAGCTGAACACTATGCCGCTTTTACACAAAAGGATTCCATTCTCATTCGGTTGTCCGACCTTCTTTTTCTAGTTAGCGCTATTAGTGTCATCTCATCCGCGTTCTAGTTTGAGGCTGAGACATCTACTAACCAGGGATTAATTGAAATACATAAATGAGACTTAAAACTTATTACTTTATATTCCATACTAATAATGTCTAGGGTTTAACGTATATCATTACTGGAAATCTACCTACTTGCATTACCAAGGTATCTGTTAATGCTGCTACAAGAAAGTGAAAGTTTGTGTTAATAATTATTTATTTGAGCAATTGGTATTGTCTATTAAAAGTAGCAGTACCTTTCAGATAAAAATATTCTAAGAGCATTAAGATCGATATCCATATCTTGAAAAGGCCTGCTGTTGCCAAGTGCATTTTCAACATATTCAGCGTATGTTGATGCCATAAAGCTCAAGAGATTTCAAACTACGGAAAATATGCTTTGTTAAGTCTCTATGTATCTGCGGGTTGTTTATTATTATACAACCAACGTATGTTACTCCATATTGTATTGTCTATTTTCCTTGGTTCTAGGTATATATTCTACAACTGTTGGTTTCTTATGCACCTACATATTACAATATTTTAAGGAAGAGAAAGCTGAAAGCAATTCGTTATTTAAGACTTTCTGAAAAAATCCTTTATTCTTTATATACACACAGGGACATGGGAAAAGAGAATAAAGTCTCATGCTGAAAGTATATCTTTGTAGTTTGCTATATTCGATATTTTTCTAGCGTAAGCTGTAACTTTTTTAAATATTTTTTTTATTATTGTTCTCTTGTAAGCTTTTTTTAATAAGAAAGGAAGGTAATTATTTAGTTATTTTATATATTACCAACTTTTTGATAGAAAAATGCTTATATTTTGTTAAAAAGTTCTGCCTTTTTTAGTTTTGGAACTGGGCTTCTATGACCAAATTAAAATTTGATTATATCGGCATAATTGCATCGCAGTTACTTATTTTTGTACTAAAATATCGAATGGTTTAATTTGAAATAACCAAGATACACAAGTGGTTCAATGAAAAGGGAAACACAATGTATACGTTTAAAGAAATACCAGATGCTTCCCAGATTTTATAAAAACCTCTGTTATGCAGTACCCAATCAATATTCCTCGAGCAATTTTGTTTCCATCAGAATTGAATTGAATTAAATCTCATTTTTACGAGCAACTGATTGATTTGTCGTTGAAAACAATGTTTATTTAGTATATTTCATTTGAATTTTAAAAATCGAAATTTACCTTGAAGAGAAATGTTATTAAATCAACTTGATTGTTCTTGTGTAAAAATGTACCGTTAACCCTAGAGTGAACACGTAAAAAAATATTTTCCTTGTGTACATTACGCCTGGCAAGCTTACAGCTCTTTTTAAAAATTCAGTGAGTTTTTGTTTTAATTCTCTTGTACAAAGTAATCCTTATAGACATTACAGTATTACTAATGCTATTTGTTTTATACAGATTGTTCTGTGGTTCTATAGCCATGGTTTTTCGAGATTTAAAAAATGTGATATATTGTTATCGTTTCTTTCTGGTTTAAAATGTTTCAGAGAATAACCTACTAAGGCTATAACATGAATTTACAAGAATCTAAAACCAGAACAAAAGTTTCTTAAATCGTTAAACCGAATTCAACTTTTATTATATATAGCATTGTATAGCACCCCGTTACTTGTGATATAACGTTATTTTGTAAAAATTTACAATAAAATTTAAAGTGAATATTTTAATTCACATGGATATCATCCTATAAACATTATATGTATAATTGACTGATTTTCAAGAAAATATGCAATTGAATGTTAAATTCTAGGCAATAATTTAAATGAAATGATCCAATAATCATCATTAGGAAAATTGCCACTTTGGAACTAAACCCCTTATTAAATTTTGGAGATGGTATATTAAGTAATATTAATTTGTTTGAGAATACGAGATCTCTCTGGAGATTATAATCCTCTAAGAATTATAAATGGTATGGCTTCTTACTATACTAAACCGTATCTCTCAAAACAGGCATCGTATTTATACTAAGAAACTATTTATAAAGTTAATGCTAAAATATCATTTGCAGCTTTTGTAGCATCAAAAATACAGTTTTTCCGTGCAATAATGTCCCTTTGTGTACATTTTTTTAAATTATGTTTGACCGTTTCAAAAATATTATTCTGTTTTATCCCACAAACACATTTTTGGCTGCATCAAAAGAGTTCTAAATACTGCAATAGCTCTCAGCGGAAAAGCCTCTTTGACAATTATAACTAATTACGGAGAGATCGGCCACTAAAATAGTTGATGTTTTTAACGACGATATTTTATGGAATAATTTAGTAGGTAGTTTGAGGGCTTTTATTTATATGTACGGTGACGAGAATTCGTTCTCTTCACTTTGAGGCATCTGCAATTACACTTATTTTTACGTTTAAAAGTGAATTCTACACAAACAAAACAATTATTGTGTACAGAGAAAACAGACAAGTTGGAATTGTACAACATTTTTTATACCAAATAAAATATTTGTTGTAACGAGTAAACACAACGAGAGAAAGTAGTTTGTAGATTTCTTATGAAATCAGACTGTATTCGAAAGTCAGTTTGTAATACATTGTTGTAGTGATTGCAGTGCTGTTTTTCGCTGCTGTATACTAATTTCATTAAAAAGTTAGGGTTTGTTAGTAAGAGTAAATAAATTTGTCATGTTTCAACAAACTGTTTTCAATGCGTTAACCCATGTATATTATTAACATATTTTTTCCATGGTCGAATACATTCCTAATTCATTTTAATAGCCAAATAAATTTTTATTATCGTAAACGAAATGTGTTTCTAAATAATTGCTTCCATACTATAGCGGAATATTTAATGACCTTAAAATTCATAAAGGGCATTTTTTTAACTTACCCGCTTGATAGTACGTCTTTAGACTTCGGGGCAAATACGCATTTTGGAAGTTTTACCTCCTAAATTAATTAAGGCCATAAAGAATTTACAAGAATGATTAATTATGTAATAAAAAGAACATCCCGGATCCTCCCTTTAAAGGTGTGACGAATATTAATACTGAGGGTAATTTAATTCACGGGGTTCGTCAAAGGCAGCCATAGATGAAACAGCTGCAAACAACAATTTGAATATATTCCTAAATTGGGTGCCGCTTTGGCCTCCTCTCTTAGGTCGTCCCTAGCTGGAAGCTGCAAGATGTATCCTGATTCTTAATCTTAAGTTTCTCATAATTTTGAACTATACTGAAAAAGTAGAAAATGTGGCCATAATATTATTAGGTACACGAAATTAAAGCAGCTTTTAAATAGCGCAGATATCACTCCTACTCTCTTACATTAATTTTCGAGGTAGAAAAAATTATAAGAACAAAAATTGTAAAAGTCCTCTTAGACTTTCTAAAACCTAAGTTGCGATGAAAATTTAAGCATCGAGTTACAGAGTTGTGGGTTTAATATTTTTTGTACATATTTAAATAGAACGCTCTCTTATTTATTATTTATTTATTTATTCATTCATTTATTTATTTATTCATTGATTTATTTATTTATTTATTCATTGATTGATTGATTCATTCATTCATTATACAGTTTTCAAGTATAAAGTCATATCACAAATTTTTGAATAAACACTATTGAATTTCAAACTCTCTATTCATTCTAAAGTGTATTGTATTGTATTAGTTTGTGTAAAAATATATATATATAGAACCGACTCCTGAGGTTTTCTGATATTGTCTGATATATAACAAGTGTCTAACTGGCCAGTGATAAGAAAGAAAACATAAAAGATACACTGAAAAAAGGATTTATTTGGACTAAATAAATATCGTTTGCCATGAACTAATCCTGGTTTTGGATATTGAATAGCATATATAGTGTGAAAAGTAACTAATAATAAGTTCATAGTTTTGTAATAAATCTTATTTGAATGTTAATTTATTTTTACTGTAATATTACATTTCGCCTCTTTNGCACATTTACACTACAAAAACACAGAAAAATTAAAACAAAGGCGACCAATTAAAATTCTTTATTGAGTCCAGGCATATTAAAGTTTGTACAATACAAAATTAAAATTAAAATCATCACACACGCATTAAATTATATTTCAATGTGTAAGTACTATTTTATAAATTAATCAGTGTTTGTAATATTAATTTAATTAACGTAATATTATATTTAAAATTATGCCATGTTTATATGAATAATTGCACTGCTGATATTTCATGTAAAAATACATTTTCATGCGACTTCCTTTTTGCTGAAATCAAACCTGGTTTTATATTAAAATATATGTAAGATTTATATGAATAAATTGGCATTTAAATATTTTTTCCGAGGAATAAATTATCATATTCTCTTTTTATTAGAACTTGAGAGTTGAAGATTTGACAAAAATTTTCTTTTTATTCGTCAACGTTTCTTCAGACTTATGAAATTAGTACAACATTCTACTACATACCGTAATAATAATCTGGAAAAACTCTTTATCATGTAAATGTTTTATTTCTAAAAAGTGCCTGAAGTTTTAATTTGATGTTATAATTTACATATTTTTACTTTACTTATTATTCTAAAGGTGAAAACCCATTTGATTTAAAAAAAAATCATTATAATTGAACTACTATATGATTATTATCTATAGTGTTCTTCTGTTTTGATTCATTGTACATTGCTTACTTTCGTCTCGCAAATTTTTCTAGACAGAAATGTAAGTATTTTAATATGTTTCTAGGAGAACGCGATAACTGAAAAGAATGTACCTTTAAAAAAAAGTGCCTTTAAAATATGTAATTAGTGATAACCTATTATTTTACATATACATTTATTTAAAAAGTAACGGACAGCAGAACACAAATGGATTCTAAACATTAAAATGTTACGATTTAACAAAAGTGAGGGACAAGGTGTTAATAATGTTATTTAATAAATTTAATTATTTTTAGCCGAACACGTTGATATCTTCTGAAAAAATTTTTTTTTTGGCCCTGTGATCTTGTAAATGAAATGCGCTAACATTTTGCTATGATTACTAGGTATGATGTTTATCTCAATCACTTTGTCTTGACCTCCAATAAGTAGTAAAGTACCCTGTATATCAGCTCCAACAAAATTATATTTCGGTTCATATGCATCGGCACTGTATGAATATTGCTGATGCAATTACACAGACTTAAATACCATACGGGTGTATTCAAATCCTTCTGAAAATAACGATTACCCGCATAAGTCTTTGTAGAAGCCATTTGATGGCATTATTGTCTAAGTTCTTGTCCAAAACATGAATATAGGCTAAAAAGTGTAAGATAAATGAAAAAAATTAAATCTTTAATTATTGACGTCTAAAATATGAAACCAAGTTGAGACTAGATATGGAAAATGTAATTTTAAGCAAAAACTTTTTCAGTAAAATGTTATGCCTGTATTGGCATAACATTTTACCCTTCTTATATACAATTTAAAGTAAGTAAAAACAAAATATGTAATAGAAACAAAAGTTTTTAAGGGTCTTTTATCGTTTTTTATCCAGTTTTGTTTTAGTGTTAAGAATATACAGGGTGTTTTTAAATGAAGTAACAAAAATGGTACCAGTGAATGTACAGCCAAAAATAAAAGGAATGAAGTAAAAATACCTTATAAGAAAGTTGCACCCCTGAAGCAATATACCCTCTTAAATAAGGGGATTGAAATTCACATTTTAATTTTTTTCTTTAGTATGGGGAATGCTAGAAACACAAAACTTGGTATGAGCTTCCTACTAATAGACAACTTTTCAATATTTGTTCGATCATTAACGTATTTTATAAAGGAGTGAAACAGTCAACCCCATTGCAATATTTTATTAGAAATTTTTTATATGAAGTAAATTATTTATTTAAAAATATTTATTGAGAAGACTTATTTATTGCGCAACTTTTTACCTCTTGCAATTTTTCGATGAAACCGATAGTTTTCTAGTAAAAAAATTACATGCGTCATCGTTCACTAAAGGGGTAATTGCGAAAACTTGTAAAAATAAAGTAGGCCGATGTCATAACAAATAAATTGTTATTTATCATATTAATAAATTGACACTTTCTGTCAACCAATAATTAGTACCAATTGATTAATTTATTATCAGAATAATTATGGCAAATAATATTTATACAAATGACGAATATGTCGACATGCTCCAAGTGTTTTTCGAAACCAGAAAAAATAGTAACGCTGCAGTAAGATTATACCACCAAAGATATCCAAATCGACCGATTCCTCATAGACAAACATTGGCCTCGGTGGAAAGAAAGCTTCGCGAAACTGGTAAAATTCAGCCCAATCGTGAGGGTGCCGGAAAGAAAAAGGCGTAATGTCCGAAAGGTTGAAACTGAAGAAGCTATACACAAACAGTTCTTGGTTATTGCGAAGGTCATCCGCTGCCTGAAATATTCTTAAGCGTAGTTCTTCTGAAGCAACAGGAGTGGCATAAACAATACTTTTTATGTGTCTTCAGAACAAGAAATCCATCGGCGTTAGGGCAGGTGAACGTGCAGACCAACAAACAGAGGCATCACGACCACGACCAATCCAGCGATTCGGATAATTTAAATTTAACCATTCTCTAACGGCAAGTGTACTATGTATAGGCGCCCCATCGTGCATATACCATATCACCTGACGTCTGCGAGGGGTACATCCTCAAGTAATGTTGGAAGATTTTCGTTCAAAAATTTAAGATACTTGGACGCTCCAAGCCAGTGTGGAAGAATAAGAGGACCTACGAGAGTATTTTCTACAATTCCCATCCAAACGTTTAAACTGAAATTATGTTGACATTTATGAAGATTTACTGCACCTACTCTAAGAAAATTTGCTTCATCGGTGAAAAGTATATTCATTAGGAAATTTAAGTCATGCCTGGAAATATTAATGTACCATTGACAAAAATCCACGAGGTTAGGTAAATCAGGGTCATTCAATCCTTGCACGGGTTGATGGTGAAAAGGGTATAAAAGATTTTTCATGAGCTACATTCCACAGACTGTGGGAAACTTGAAGTTGCCTGGACACCTGTCTTGTGCTTGTACCACAGTCTTGTTCTAGATGTTCCAGCTTCCTCCGTTTCAACAGTTCGGTCTCATTACGTCTTCTTCGGGCACCTTCATATAAAAAATTTCTAATAAAATATTGCAATGTGGTTGACTGTTTCACTCCTTTACAAAATAAGCCAATGATCGAACAAATATTGAAAAATTGTCTGTTTATTAGTAGGATGCTCATACCAAGTTTCGTGTCTCTAGCATTTCTCATGTTATTCACTGGTAACATTTTTGCTAATTCATTTAAAAACACCATGTATAACTAATTTAAGACAATAAAAAGTCGAGTTCTTTCCCGTGATTTTCCAGAAAAATGTTTTAAAATGTCTGTAAAACTGATGTAGTACGACAATGTCCTGGAGAGAAATAGAAAAAAATTAAAAAGAATGTTACTATGTTTTATAAATGGTGTTTAATTTTTAGAAAATATTTAAAATTACCCTTAGCAAACTACCTATTTTTAACATTTCAAATGGGTAATAAAAACGTCGTTATTTTCAGAATATAAATAATTACCTTACTTTATATCAGTTAGGTAGTAGTTTAGCTATAGAATAGATCAAAAAATTATAATTAAAATTTATTGTTCATAGCTTGAGACTGTAGGTCACAAATTGTTAGCATACCTAAAGGTGGCTACACACAATGCCAATAATGTGTTAAGTTACATGATCCAGTACTAAAAACAAGCATTTTAGGGGGTTGTTTTTACATAATTCATTAGCATATTCAAGTACTTTTAATGATTTTAAATAGAATTAGAAGAGTAGTAGAATTTCCAGATAATCGTAACAAAAAGGCTTGCGTCTAGTTTTTTGGCACACAAAAACAACCTTGGGACACACTATATGTGAATCAAATGTTCGCATTATAATTTTTGCTTATCGGCGGAAGGGCTACCCCGCGAGAATAAAAATTCGTATCCAATTACCATAAATTTCTAAACGCTAAAACAGAAACTCGTAGAAACTTTGCTGGCAGCTACGTGAGGAGAATGCGAAGAGGGAAAAATTAAAGATGAGTATTAAAATAATAGCTTAAAACAGATTGTTGTCACGTTCATCACTTCGGCCAATCATACCCCTCAAGCGAATCATTGAATATCTTCCCTTTAATCTGACATATGCTGAGGGTTTTTAAATTTACTAAATTAATAACAGCTCCGCCCCACCAAAATCAATTCCAGACAATATGATTCATTTATTGTTTAGATATTTAGTGCTAAGTAATTTATCTTTTTATGTAGCAGATAAAATTGTGCTTTAGTGAACTCATCAATTAGCACTATGCTCCTAGGGCTTCCTCTTAAACGGGATTTCTAGAAACGCAAGGATGCCGTTTTCTTTCAACTTCATGGTGAAGTCGTCGTCCAAATACGTGATCCAGAAACTCTTCTATTGCCTTACTACATAAATAAATGGATCGTCAACATGTCGTCAGCACTAGTTCAAGGCTAAAACTAGCGAATTCTTTTTGAAGGATTGTTGTTCTAAAACTTACCTCCAATAACTTGAAGACACACATAACTTGAATTATGCATGTTACAAAATAAGTATCACATATCTCAGGAAGTAGGATATAAATTGGGAAAGTGTACTGAATTTGGATTTCCATAATTTCGTTACACAATCGAATGTTTGTAGTTCATTAAAATGTCATGCAACTTTCCGTAGATATTTTACAGATGTTTTGTCATACTACGAATGTTTTTTAATTTAAATGATATTTACTTTACTTCCAATCCCATGGTTCATTTATTTAAGATTTAAATGTGAGGTATTTTGAATTGATATGTTAAGGACAGGTTAATATACGCAAAGATGAGAAGAGCTACAAAAGGTTGTGCCGATGTCGAGAAGACAATGCTGTATGGTTTTCTAATCACGTTTTGCGGGTGAATGAGCACGAATAAAGGGTAAAGCTTTAATATTAACTGCTGCTAAAAATACACACTGAAATGAAGGATAGCTCACAAATCTCTTTAATAGAATTGATTATACGTAAATTCTTGAAGGTGAAGAAATAACATTTTTTAAATTAACCCACGTCACTTTTTTTTTACTATCTTTCTATCAAAAGAAATAAAATATAGTAAAGTAGCTTACAAAGAAAACATCTATGAATTTTATTTAGCAGAATAAAATCTTTAATTTGGTGCTTTTTAATTTTTAATTTGAAGACAGTAAAAGAATATTGGTACTAATTATTTAAGAAAATGATGCAAACATTTTAAAAATGAAAATAATTGCTTACAATTTTTTTAAATAAAAACAGATGTATTTCTCATCGTTTTTATAATATCGTTGGTCCCTAAAACCGCAGTGTTTAGTATCGACAGTTCGCACTAGCCGGCACAACGCTGCTAAAAGCTAAGAAAGTCACGTTAATCGGCTAATAGCTAGTAAAGATACTAGCAACTAGCAACTGGTAATCAAGCTTTTAATTTATTGATATATTACAAAGTCTTCTCCATAACAAATTTAGCAATGTTTGGCCAAGTACTTTATTTACACCCTGTATAGTGAAAAATATGTTATTTAGGTTGAGCTTATAAATAGCAGTTCTAAAAATGTTCTTGCTTTATTATTTCATATGCTTGTAATACAATATGAAGCATTTTTATCATTTTTGTTTACGTCTCTTTCTTAGATATGATACAGTATACTTCTAAAGAAATTATTAAGTTACGTCCGAACGTATCAGCGTACACCACTGAACATTTCAGTACGCCACGCTAAATCAATAGAACGGTTTAATTTATATGACAGTAAAAAATAACAGGGATTTATTATTGGAAGGGTCAGAGATTTAGGTAACACAAGGGTTCGGCCATTCTCGTAATATAAAGTATCGTGAGCGATGACTTTAATCTCTAAAAATATCTCGATCTCATAAATTACCTCCTTTCGGAGTGAATTGTTTTTTAAAAACTCCCTCCGGTTTCAAAATCGATAGTTCACGATTTTTTATACTAAATCAAGATTTCCGAAATTTGTGGGTCCCTTTACTGGCACCTAAAGGTGTGATAATATCACCAGCGTTCCCAACAGATCGTAACTGAATTTTGCCATATAAAAAATAATATACCTTCAACAAATACATCGAAGTAAACGAAATCGTAATGAAGTTTGTAGATTTGACTAGCTTACTGAACTTAATTCAATTAATGTAAACAAATAAATTGTCTACATTATTTCCGTTGTCAAACCTACATTTGATATTTCATTTTAAATAAAATTGAGAATTTAAATTTTTTTCTTCATCTGCTTCCATGAATATATATGATATTTGAGTGTGGGTGAGATATAACCTATCAATTATATGTCTGTGCTACTCAATACTCACTTTTGCAAAGCATTACTTTGTGCATTGAATTGAGTGGCCTTCCAATCTGTAGATGTTATGAAGGCGTGACTTATTTTCGTATAAGGCGAATGGGATTGTGACAAACAGCTACTCTGCGACCTACATGCTGTGTCCAGCATTGAATGACACTGCCGATATCTAGTAAACAGCCAAGCTCATTCATCAGCAGCATTACCATACATACACTAGATCAAAACTTATCAATTCTCATGAGAAAAGGGAAAATTACGGTTGCTTCAGTGGCATAAAAGTTGAGGTCAAAAATTTTTTCGATTTCCCATATCCCCTCTACATAACAAAAATATCCTACGTCAACATTAAATTATACAGTTGTTGCTGGTACAATTACGCCACATCAAATTTAGTTTAAATAGGTTTAGGCAAAACAAATATATTGGAAAAAATATAATTTGAAAATGAGGAAACGGTACGAGATAGGACCATGGTCTTTTAAGAAAAATTTTAGTAATTTTTTGTTTTATGTATTTAATTTTGATTTATAATTCAGCTACATAAATGGAGCACAATATATTACTGGAATATAAAATTATAACAACCCATTTAAAAAGCCCAAACTGCTAAAATTTATTGAATCTATTTATTTCGTACATTTAATTTAGTAACTTGTTTCCTAAATTTTTAACATACCACTGTAAACGATTTGTATCAAATTGGTTTCGACATCGAGTAACAATTCCAGTGTTCTATGTCTTCGCTNTTTTTTAACCATGTTCGCCATATTGGATCGAGTTTAAAGAACAAGAAACTCAATTTAAAATTTTATATTCTATACGGTCATATTTTTTTTGTCCAGGTAATAATTTCTGTAAGCATTTCTCTATAATGCTTGGACTATAGCTTACTGAGCTTAATTCAGTTATATTAAGAAGAACTTCCATGATATACACTTACACTATCATCTGTAAAAAAAGAAATTAAAATTAATTTGCCTCTAATCAGAATTGAAAAACTGAACACTGAAAGATGTAAACAAATAAATTGTCTACATTTTTTTATCTTAAATAAAATTGAGAATTTAATTTTTTTTCTTCATCTGCTTCCATGAACATATATGATATTTGAGTGTGGGTGAGATATAACCTGTCAATTATATGTCTGTGCTACTCAATACTTACTTTTGCAAAGCATTACTTTGTGCATTGAATTAAGTGGCCTTCCAATCTGTAGATGTTATGAAGGCGTGACTTATTTTCGTATAAGGCGAATGATATTGTGAGAAACTACTACTCTGCGAGCTACATACTGTGTCCAGCATTGAATGACACTGCCAATATCTAGTAAACAGTCAAGCTCATTCATCAGCAGCATCACCAGACATAGGCCAATTCCAAACTTATCAATTCTCATGAAAAAAGAGAAAATTACGGTTGCTTCAGTGGCATAAAAGTTGAGGTCAAAAAAAGTGTCTTCCGATTTCCCATATCCCCTCTACATAATAAAAATATCCTACGTCAACATTAAATTATACAGTTGTTGCTAATACAATTACGCCACATCAAATTTAGTTTAAATAGGTTTAGGCAAAACAAATATATCGGAAAAAATATAATTCGAAAATGAGGAAACGGTACGAAATAGGACCATAGTCTTTTAAGAAAAATTTTAGTAATTTTTTGTTTTATGTATTTAATTTTCATACATAAATGGAGCACACTATATAACTCAAATATAAAATTATAACAACCCATTTAAAAAGCCCAAACTGCTAAAATTTATTGAATCTATTTATTTCGTACATTTAATTTAATAACTTGTTTCCTAAATTTTTAACATACCACTGTAAACGATTTGTATCAAATTGGTTTCGACATCGAGTAACAATTTCAGTGTTCTATGTCTTCGCTTATCAAACATTCTTTAAAAAACTTGTACTTTGAATATATCGAATTATTCACAATTCCTTACCAGCATACTAAATTGGATATGGACTTCTAAAGGTATTATTTCGCTTTCTTTTCCAATAAATATCTACTCTTTTTTTCTTGCTCTTTTTGAAGCACATAAAGTCTAAGATTCGGCGAAAAGCAAGAAGCCCCAATACTTCGCAACAAATTATTCCTTTTATAAATGTAGATACTATAAATAATTTTTATTCGGTAACAGCTATTATCATAGTATACTTTTCAACATCATAATTTAGTGATTCTTCATTTGCAGAATAAAAATTATGTTCTTAAAGTCGCATTAAAAATAACATCTAATTATAAAAACAGCTAAACATTGAAAAATGGTAAATAAATAAATAATAATAAAATAATAAATAATGGTTTTTGGTAAATTTAGGCATATACAGATAGAAGTATAATCTTTCAGAAGTCAGTTGAATATGTATAAAAACGCCTAGCAATAAAATTTTATGAGTTTCATAGGCGTATCTAAAAAAAATGCTAAAGGTAAAAAATTATAATAATTTGTATATAGTGCGTAGAAAATTTCTATTATATGTTCATTTGGCCAACAACATATTTTAATTATTTATGTCCTCAAACAATTTTATTATATTGATGATAAATTTCGTTTTGTTCCGTTTCAAAAGGTCTCCAAAGTCCCTCTTATTTCTCCCTTTCGCAATTGTAATATGAACGATTAATAGAAGGTGCCTAAAATAAATCAAAATTACCTGAATCACACCAAATTCCGCATTGCTGCACTGCACTGCTAGGCAATTTGTCAGCCACTTGTCAACAGCTGAGATTTATTGCCCAGTCGCCCAGTTCACCTGTCTGTGCTGTGTTCGCTGTTTGCCCGCGCGCACATTCTTCAACTAGGCATGTACATTTCCCCACCTCCACGTTCAGTTCAACCAGACCTGTATATGAGTATGGCTAAATAAATATGGGAACAAGTTTTTCAAATATTTCAATGTCTAATTGCTGCGTCAGCGACCGAACCTGGTACATATTGCCAACCTATTGGTTCTTCAATTGATATCGGAAAGACTGCACCTTATGTCTTGTTTTATTTGTTATTTCTGCCACTTTGAAAAGGAAATCAGCACCCATGTTCCAAAAGGGTGCTGATTGAGAAGTTGATTTCATAAATTTAATTTATAATCAAAGGAGCTGAACGCTTTGAGAAGCGTTGTGTGGCACTTGACCTGTTCTGCCTCTAATTTATTTAGGTATTTATTTAGTCATTTATTTATTTAGTAGTTTAACTGTTTATACAGAACATAACATAATCACGTTATATAGTGGCAGAATATGTTGTCTAACATACTAGTGCTGGCAAGGGAGATATGACCGATAAAATATAACAAATTTTTTCGAAAGACGATTTAGGCCATCAAAATAAGAGTATATCGATATCGATCTAAGAGTCCTTTTTTACTGTAGAATTGTCCAAAATGAGTTGAAGCAATATTTATCTACAGACACTACAAAAATGAAGTCACATGATCGCTGAGGTTAGACAACCAATGTTGCACGATTGCCGCTGCAACTAAAAATCCCTACCTACTCATAAAGGGCTTTAACTATTTTTGGAAGCATATTTCTCTGCCTATGATTATATGAATTCATTATCTTATTTCTAGTTGTAGAATATTGCACACCAATTTCGGGGCACCCTGTATTGTAGAATATAATTTTCAATTCCAATACCTGCGCCTATGGATTCTCATAGCCCTAGACCCCAAACCGTCGGTAAATCAAAAATTGGTTATTTTGTACCGCTTACTCTCTGTTAAATTGCGGGAGACCCCGTCCCTGCGTATCCCCGCCAAAGCTCCCGAAATCCCGGCCTCGTGTTTCGTAGATTAATATATTTTAAGCGACAGACGCAGAGAATAGGAGTGTTGAATTTCAATAACACTCCAGATCCTTTGTGTCATTTATAGGCTTCCGCAGGAGGTAGGAGTTTACCCACCCTTTCTGGTGTTTACGCATTATAATATGGGGCGGAAACAATGCAGAAAACTATTAACTATGGACGGTAGCAGTAGCGGGTGTGCTAAAGAACTTTGCCCGTGTAGGAGGTGAAATTTTGTATTTCTTTACCGAAGGTAATAATAATATTGATACAGAGTCTATCGATGTGCATAAAACAAATATGTTTATGTATACTTTGAAAGTCAGTAAGTAGCATAAAAAGTTACATTAAAAACCGATTATTTATTTTTGAATGTTGTTTAAAATCGACAAAAACATCAAATTTCTAGACATTTTGAGTGATAAGTACTGATTAGCATGCCATTTCTCGAATTCTGTTGAAATGCGTTTATATGCGCAATATTTTGTCCAACATTTTAGAAAATCTTTGCAAGTTAGAAACAATTTCTCTTCACTGTGCCAATTATATAAGTTTTCTTCAGGGTATAAGACAACTAACAAAACATCTAAATGGGACAAAAAAGCCTCGTATGTTTCCTTACGTTTCCTGAAATTTGCGCGCCTGTTGAACATACACAAAGTAGCGTACGGTACTATTAAAAATAATCACAACCCGCATAATGCTGTTAGGAAACTACTAACACATGTATTAATCACAATTATTGAGTATTTTTTTAAATTTGCTAGACAAAACAAGACATTTTCTGATGTTTACATGTTCTCCGTGATTTTTCAATGCGAAAAATTAAAGGAAGTTGCTCTAGTTTAGCGTTACGCTTCGTCACTTCCTGGATGGAACTTGTCCTATCATTGGCTTACTAATATTGGGATTTCTTGTCTACAAAACGCCAGCTGTAATCTAATTCAAATCGACTAAAATTTTTTTTAAAATTCATATGTACAAGCTCTTTGCCACGAGTATTTAGGCGAAAACGCAACTTCAAAGGCAAGCTATCAATTAACCGTATTATAGGAAACAACGACTCTGCGGATTAAAGCCCCGTCCAGCATTGAACTACAAATGGAGTATCTTAGTAATTGGAGTATTTGTTTCTCACAATATCGTTATTTGGCTTGGATGTTGTCTTTTTAAGTACATATATCTAAATATTGGCATAAAAAATATACATGATGTCTCATAATTAATGTTCAATAATTTACCACTTGAGTCTATTGCCAAAAATATTCTTTTTAAACAAAAAAATTGAGTAAGGTATTATTTTATATCTACTTCTTGTGATAGAAAAGGGAAAATCAGAGCAAAGCTAGAGGTATTAAGATTCCCATTCAGTTCATCATTGTAAATAACTTTTTTTAAAATAATATTTGTAGCATCTACAAAAGGGGCAATTAATTAGTGAGAACAAAATTAAAATTAAATTCTAAACCAAAGCATATTTAGGTTTTCGTAATCGTAATAACATTATAGTAAAAATTAATTTTTTCAATATAAAAGTTTCTTTTACAGTCAAACGTATGCCAAAGCATACTCTGCATAGGGTTAATTAAAATACGAGGGTTATTAAGCGCAGTTTTAGACCCAATTGGAAAAATAAAAAATGCATGATTTTTATAACTTCGGATCAAACAAAATTCAATCGATTTTAACTCAAACAGACCCAATAACCATCTATGACATGGAATATTGGGACACTCTGTAGGTGCAATGTGTATGTAAAGTGAAAAATGATTTTGGTGTATGCGACTGCTCATTTATGCTAAACGTTATTTGCAGCTAACCGTCTTTGTTCCGTAAAGACGGTTTTAAAGGTACCATTGAAACCTTCTTTTTTGCATAAGGAATCGATACCTGCCGGGGCACGCAAATCCTTCTTTAAACTTTCCGAACACGCATTATTGGATCTTAGAACCTGGTAGAGTAAGCTGCGCCGCCAACTAAATAGCGCAGGGGTAAAATTATATTCCAAGTCATGAGGGGAAAAAAAATATTTACATAGTTCATATCTGATGTCAGGATGGATCAGAAGAGCAGCACAAAGGAAATTATTTACTCAGAAAGGAAAGGACGTTATTATGACAATTTGTTATGTAGAAAAAATGCAGAAATGTTTATTTATATGAACTCAATAGATTTGGAAATGCAGGATTTATCATAAAGAATGAAATGCAGGGTGATTGAACTAACCATGCTTAAGTTCAAATATTTTTTTTAATTCCGATATTCTGAATATGTATTACCAAAACCTTTGCAGCAATCAAGTTGAAAACTTCAAGGGATATATTTTTTGGTAAGGGAATTCCAATAAACGTTTTAAGTTCATCAATAGAGAGCGGTAGTTACTTCATATTGGTGTGCAATTTTTTTTGTTCTTAGGATATCGACAATTTGAATAAAAAATAAGGAAAATTCGATTAGTTGTGAATAAAAAGTAATACATCTACTTGTTGAATGTCAAAAAACTGAACCGAATAGTATTCACTACTGTTTAATCATACGTTTTTAGTATTAGCCTTACACTTTACTTTATCACCAGTACAGGGTGTCCCATTAAAGTCGGCGACTCGTGGATTTTCTGATCCCCAAATGCGATAATTCTGTCGATTAACGTAAACATCAAGATGGAAATGAGCCACATCGGTGAAGACGATTTTGTTCGAAAAATCAAGATCCATTTGTTGTTGTTCCATAGTCCATTCAATGAACTCTCTTCGCTCTGCATGATCAGTAGGGTTCAGTTCTTGAATTAATTGAACTTTGTAAACATGAAGATGCAATCTTTCCTGCGACTCCGCTTCTCAAAATGTCCAATTCTTGAACACGGTGCCGAATTGATGATTCTGGACTCTCAGCAACACTCTCACGAACTGCTTCGACGTTTTGTGTTGAACGACCTGTTGAAGGACGGACAAACTGTTTAAGATCACTAATTGATCCAGTCTCCCTGATTTTTTCAATTAATCTCTTCACAGTTGATGAAGTTAACTCACTATTCCGACCATATTTGTACGAAAATTGCGAGCTGTAGCTGCTAAACCTTTATTATTTTAAAAATATTACTTAACAATTAAAACGCGCTGTTTTTTCGTATAGCGATTCATTTTTAATAACCCTTAACTGTCAACTGTCACGCTGTCCTTTTTTTTTTCGTTGGCAACACTTTACCGCACAAATGGCGCAAAATTTAAATCTTGCGCGAATTTTAAGACGCCCGATATAAGTGTTATAGGTATATACAAATATTTTCCGTTAACTTTGAACACACACAATATATTTAGAACGATAAACATTGCTTTTGAAACGTAACGAAGAAATTTAACTAAAATATATATTCCTTCTGGCGTATAGTACCTACACGTAAATCAATTATTGTGAAAAACGCTCCCATGTTGTCACCATAAAATTGTTTAATATGCTTTAATCAAAAGTGAAAAAATCCTTTTATACAAAATTATGGTGATATTTAACCATAACGCTCTAATTTGGAACGCCTCATATCATCGTTAATTGAAAACTAAATTAGCGCGTGCACATCAGAAACATTTATCCTGATTAGATAATAAAAGTGAAACACCTTGGGGTGGTCTAACGGCAAGCGTTGAAAAAGCGCGAAGTGCTTGAAAATCCTGCTCTTCTTGGGTTGGGCGACACGCACCGGAAGGACAGCACTGCCGAGTGCACATGCCATAACTGCTTTTTATGGGGTTGTTTACACTTCCCGTAATAGAGCGTGTGTCCTATTTTTATTTTTAATGACTCCCATTGACTTTTATATTTCCCGGGCCACCGTGTAATGAACGGGATGGGGAGGATGCGAGGGGTTCGATTCCCTCTGGAGACTTCTAAATAATTATTGCTACGGCTCTTTCAGGAATGCAGATATTAATTGGCTAATTAAATTAACGTACGACTGAAGCCGTCTTCGGCGCTACACAGGAATATATGGAGCAGTTTGCACGCCAAACATGTTTGACACAAATGGCCTACTTTGTACCTTCGCCAAACTTCCTGGTCTATATTTAATACAGATTAAATATTGCATATAGAGCTTCTGTTTACCAATTAAGCAATAAACACGAACTTTAAAACTTCATATTTCTAAAATATTTAAACACAAAGTACAGAATAGTTACTTTCAAATATCCTATTTGTTCTTAATTGTCGCAAGATGACATTGGTCAAGTAAAATGTTATCACTTTATGGAAATTTCTTCCAGTTTTTTCTTAAGACGTGCGTAAAGATTACCATGTCAACTTTTAATAATTGTTTAATAGTATATTAAACAACAAGGTTTGAAATCGACTCTGCACACGAGCGAGACATATTGGTGGACCGAGGCGAAGGCGAGATCCACAAGTCGAGCGAGTGTGCAAAGAGGTTTTCAAACGAGTTGTTTACGATACTTTTTATACGACTGCAAACAGAGACCACAAAAATCAGTTTTTAATTTAAATCGTTGTTATTACTAAAATTGCCAACGCATTAACAAAATAAATTAAATACAACTTTTAATTCAACTCGTTTTTATTAAGAAAATTGCTAACGCATTAACAAAGGAAACTAATATTTAATATTTATGGTAACATTTGAACATTCCTTCAAGCTTATGCTGGGAAAAGCAGTATTATTATACACTTTGTTTTCAGTAATAGAGAATATTTTTTGTGTCGTGTTTTTAGTGCAGTTTTTCAGCGTGCGGTCGTTGTTTTCTTGTTGTATTCCAGTAGACGATCGTTGTTCTGGTTCTGTGGCAGCAGAAGATACTGAAGACTCTATCTTTTTCGAAACTTCCATTTTATTTCTCAAAGAGTCATCAACGTAGCCTTCGGCAACTGTACTGGATTTCCACCCTCCATGGCGTTTGAGGGCAAGCAGATTTGAGCCAGAATTGACTAAAATTGTGGCCGATGAACGCCGAAAACAATGTCCCGTGTAACTTTCTGGATTCTCTAGCATCAAAAACTTGGCGATTTCCCTAGCCATGTTTCCAATTTTGTTGATGCCAACGTTTTGGCTTGAACATTTTCCGTTTTGATAGTTTAAAAAAAACCTGCCTGTCTTCAGATTAGGAGGACGAAGAGCACAGTACTTTTTTAAGATAGTGTAAAGGTTTCCTGTAATTGTAAAACACCTTGGTACCTTTGTTTTTGTATTCTTCAGTTTAATCAGCATAGCACTGCCGAAATCTTTGGTGTCTTCTATTTTGAGATAACATAATTCCTCCCTTCGACATGCCCCAGATAGTCCAACTGCCACCACCGCCTTGATAAGTAAATATTTGTCGTCTGATGCTTTCGTCAAAAACCGGCAAAAATCATCTTCTGTGAGGATTTGGGACTTCTTTGGGACGTAGTTTTCGGATTTTCGTTTGATTAGCGCTTGCAACTTTTTATAGCTTCCAAGATCTATGTTGTGATTGGCACTTAACGTTGACTTGAGCATCGAAAAAATCGTCCACAACGTCGAAGATTTATATTTCTTAGATAGTTCTTCAAAATACACCATTACTGCGTTTTCTGAGAAAGTTTGGACATTTTTGGCTAGTCGCCAGTCCATAAATCGGCTTAACTCAGCTTCATACCTGCTTCTGGATTTTGTGGGCAGCAGTTCCGAACATATTTCGCTTGCTTTCTGTAAAATCTCTTCAGAATCACACATTTTCACACCCAAACTTCGGGAATTCAACAATTTTTGAAGTATCTAATCAACAAAATAAAGGAGCCGTGACGGTTGCTATGAAACTCAGCCAACTTGAAACATTGCATAATTTGGGTGACAACATCAAACAAAAATCACAATCTGAAGACGTGTGTGCAAAGATGACATAACCGTGTGCAAAATGTTTAGCACACGGCGTGTGCAAAATACCGTTTTCAGAGCGTGTTTTCCGTGCGCAAAACCCCCTTTTGCAAGGCAGTCGTATAAAAAGTAATTTAAAAGTCTAAGAAGGAATAGTAAAAAGTGCATATTAAAAAAAATCGATGAAATATATTACATTTCCTCAAATATTTTGGACCCTGTGAAGAATATGACTTAACCGTCATGTTAAAACAGTAAATCCATTTTGGTTTCAAATTAATCTGTATTTGTCCAGACACCCGACGATTAAATAATATTTGTAAATGAGGTGGCTCAGCGGCTTGTGAAACAAAGGAAACTTTGGGGAGTCCGAGAGTATTTAATTTTAATTAATCCAAACTAAGCCGGAACGGCGGCAAAGGTACACTGCTGCCAGGTGGCCGAAAAACTTACCCTCTAGGCGGAGTTGTTGTTCGGAACAGTAATTTGCGAAGTTAACTACTGTTGCACTGAAATAATCCTCCACATACGACTGTAATTTTGAGGAATGTTTCTTCACTACAGGGCAAACAGAAATACTAGAGAAGTATTTCCTGTCGGGACAAATATGTTTGTGATAAACGAAATTAAAACTATCTTTTCAGTTATTTAATTGGCAGGTATGTGAAAATTTATTGCGGAATTACTTTATTTATAATTTACTTTAAACACTAATTCAAATCAACTTTATAACGGAGTCTGTTCAGAAAATACCCGAACATTTTGAATTACTCGCTAATGGAGATATTTAATGGTATGCGGTTGGCAGCATTGCGTTGCGCATAACCTCCTCTGTAACCATATGTGCTTGGAATGTTCATATATCATTTAGTTTTCGTGTAAATCGATATTTCTAATAACGCGCGAATTACGTTCGAAAAGGCGTAGGAATTCCAAGATATTTAAATAAATTGTTAGAATGGTGTGAGGAAAATGATAATAGGTCAAATAGCTGGTTTTTAGGCGGATTTTCCAGGCTAGATTAAACGAGGTTAACTAATCCGCCCTGGAGTCCCCAGAGGTAGGTGTAGAGTTACTTGTAAGTTCAGTTTAGTCACAAAATTATTCATACAATTGTAAATTCAGTCAATTAGCTTAAGTCATTTCAACCTCCGATATTCAGTGATCCCATCAGTAAGATAAGAACCGAAATTTCTGAACACAATAAATGAGCGTGTCGAAACGAAGCGTCGAAATCAGGAGAGATCTCCGAAAAAGGCAGTTCCCCCTTGGGTTCCACAATGAACAGTCTACTTAGTTTTAGAATTAATTTAATAATGGATAAAGTCTTTCCAAAGGTTGCTATGAATCTCTCGTTCTCTGAATCTCGGTCTACGTGTCGCGAGTAAATTAACCAATTGCCATTGTTGTTCAAATCTGTTAGTTTATTGTTATTTTGTTTGTTTTGTTTTTATTGTTATTGAAACCTTTCCTGGAAAGTTTTGGTGTTTTCTTGTTCTTCCAACTTAAGTGTGATCCTGTACAACCAGCCGCTGGATTACAATCTACATAAGCAGTGCAGGTAAGTGTCTGAAATTCATTCTTTTCATACAACATTTATGTTTCTAAAACTCCCTTTCGAGAAGCTAATGCTTAACTCTTTTGCAAGTTAACATCGTTTGATAATGGTCATAACGGTAGATAGATAAATAAAGAAATAATCCTCAGGTTACAGCCTCCTGACTCGCCAGACCTGGCTCCTTGCGAATCTTTCTTATTTTTGTAATTAAAATCAGTGTTGAAGGACGCTGTTCTCAAACTATTAATGACATCAAAACAAGTTTGTCACAGACTTTAAATGCCGTTCCAAATGAAGCTATCCAGGACTACTTCGCGAAATGAAAACACCGCTGGGAAAAATGTTTGAACATGGGGGAGTACTTTGAAAGAGACAAAGACCAATGTATAAAATTAATAAATTATTTTTATTTTTAAGAGAATGTATATTAATATTGTTAGCCATAAAAAGTTGAAAGTTTGTGCTTTAGTTTGCTTTTTAGTAGGTATAACATAATAATAAGTATTTATTGAAGCTGTCTGTGTATTTTTTATGGCATAATGAAGAAATCATTGTGTGATTCCAATGTGTCAGCCTGTGTTAAGAAAAAATCTGTGAAGCAAAAGCTTTTATTTCATAATATATCATCTCGCATGTGCTGTTATTCTCAAAGAGATATATACGTCTAGATGAATACGTTACTGTGGTAAGACGCATCTAATACCAGATTTTACCGATAATAAAGACGTATTGTCTTTACGGGTATGTAATAAACTACAGAAGTAATGCATATTTATGGCTTGATGGTAATAAAAGGGACTACAAATCATGCAGTTTGAATATAATTATACGAGACAGAAAGCACATGAATAAATGCAGGTTCCCTTTACATAAAATTATATTTCACATTTTTTTAGGTGTGAAATGTTTACGAGTCATCAACAGTGTTATTTAAAAATATATTTCATGTATATATATTTTCAAACTTTAAAATATCCTGTAAAACTTGTTTACGTCACTATCATGCAGTAGAAAGGCGTGAATAATAGTTAAATTTAAAGAACAATAACAAAAGTACCAACTATAATAAAAATAATTCAAATTCCCTAGAAGGGAAGATTAATCAGTTGATCAGTAGAGAAATGTATGACAATCAACAAAACAGTAAAATGTAACGATTGGATAAAGATGTCTCTATTCATTTGGGTATTTTGAAAAACTCGTGAAAAAAATGAATGATAAAAACCCTAGCACGAAAAGGATCATTTAAGGATTATTTTCGTTCAACTAGTTTATCCGAACCAAAAATCTCACACTGTAGAAAGCAAAAAAATTAAAAATTTACATCAAAATATTGTTAACCTTTAAAATATATGCATTTCCAGAGCTGATTTCGTTTCGTTAATAATAAATTTTGACAATTTAAATTTGTATGTGTATTTTCTATTTTGTCCGACTTTAATATACAGGGTGTCCTGGTACATGATATAAAAAAGTCTAGTACACATATATTAGGTCAAAATAATATCAGTTCTTCATATAAATTTTTTTCATACGGGCCTTCGTTAACAAGTTACGGGCCCTCAAAGATAAAAATTAAAAAGTTATTTCTGTTTACAGTCTCTAAACTATTAACTTCAACATATTGCAAATTTGATGATCGATAACACCTGCGTACAGCTTGTTTTTGATATTGCAAGTGAAACTTCATTATGCCCAGAACGCCAGGGACGGACTAAGACCAATGGTTAACAACCCAGAATTTTTGCATAGATGACGATCGCAAGCTGCCTGTATCAAAATTAAGTTCCCTGAAGAATTTGCCAACTATACTGTTCTCTTGGTTCAACTCGGTAAAATTAACAGTTTAGGAAATATTTGTGATTTTATGTCACAGTGCACATCGAGCGACGCGGCGCCTCCACCATTTTTTTAATTTTTAATTCGACATAATTACTATGTTAGAACCGTACATATTTTTTTAAATAAGAGCCTAGAAAATCTCAATGTCTGCTAATGTAATTTTCACTAACAAAATTTTGCAAATACACTTTATACATAACACAAAATAGAAAAACGAAACAATAATAAGTTAAAGTATGTTAAAAAAACTAATTTAAAAGAAAGAAAATTATCAAAATATATTTTCAATATGAGCACTTTCCACCTCCACACACTTCGTAAGTCTACGAATGTTATTTGTATGTACATGAAAAAGCATTTCTGGGATATGTCTAATATTATCACAATGAAAATTCATTCTTTGTAGCAATTAATCCCTTGTGTGTACTGGGGTTGTATGCACTAAACTTTTCAAGTATCGCGGCGGAAGAAGGCCATCGGGTTAAAGTCTGGAGAACGTGGTGGCCATGAAATTGGGCCAATCCATTTATTATTAATCACAATGGATAAATAATTTCGTAGGTCAAGATTGAAATAGGAAGGAGCCCCATCATGCAAGAACCAAACGTTTCTTCGGGTGTCTAATGAAACATCGCCTAGTTGTGACTGCAAATTATTTTGCAAAAACTCCAAATATCGATATACATTCAGACGTTCCTCTAAAACGTATGGACCTATTAAATTATTACCCCAGAAATGCTTTTTCGTGTACAAACAAATAACATTCGTAGTCTTAGGAAGTGTGTACAGGTGAAAGGTGCCCATATTGAAAATATATTTTCATAGTTTTCTTTCTTTTAAATTATGTTTTTAACTTTACCTTATTCTTGTTTTGTTTTTCTATTTTGTGTTGTGTAAAGTGTGTTCGTCAAATTTTGTTAGTGAAAATTACATTAGCAGACAGTAAGAATTTCTAGGTTCTTATTTTAAAAATAAATATTACTTTAACATAGTAACATAGTCCGTCTCTGGGGTCCTGGGCATAATGAAGTTTCACTTACATTTAAAACAAGCATGTGTTATCGATCACCAAATTTGCATCATGCTGAAGTTAATGGTTTAGAGACTGTAAATAAATTTTTAATTTTCACCTTTGAGGGCCCGTAACTTGTTGACGAAGGCACGTATGAAAAAAATTTATATGATGAACTAATATTATTTTGACCTCATCTATGTGTACCCGACTTTTTTGTATCAAGTATCGGGACACCCTGTACAATATAAGATTTTTGATTAGATAAAACTAGTTAAAGGAAATCCATGAATTGAACTATTTTTGCTTTCTTCTAAATTAGTTTACACGCTTTTACGATTTTTCTGGTTTCTTTTTTATTTTAATTAGTTAAATTAACTTGTTTCCGCGTCACGACTACCGAAACAAAAATTAAATACGAATATTTCATATAGTGAAAATCTTATCCCGTTTAAAAGCACGCCTCTGGATCTTATAAGTCATTGGATTGATATTAACAACAACGTAGGGCCTGCCGGTGTTTCTTTTTGCGTTCTGGTGAGTTTTTCTAGTAACGTTTGCTTCTCGACAACATTTATTTTATCCATAGCCAGACTTCTGTCCAGTTTTTAGATAGCCTATATGGTATTATTATGTAAATTTAATGTGCATATAGTCTTTGATAGAACAATATTTTATTTGCTCGCCTTATTTTTCCTCTGGAAAGAAATGTGTTAAGTATGCCATTGTAAACGCTGAAAAGCGGGTTTTAGATGTACCTAGAAAATAAATTTACCTTAAATACTGTTTTGCAAAATGAAACAATATAATTCTGAAATACCAATATGTAAATATTTTAATTTGTAGTACTGCATAACAATATACGAACTTCCAAAAGTCATATTGTTTAAAAAAATTTTGTAAAATCGATTCTTGTTCAAGCGCCAAATTTTTAAATACATTCAAAAAGAACCCTCGAATAATTGTTGCATACATTTTAATACATTTTTATACGGTTCAACAAATTTAATAAAGTTACACTTAGGTACACATCAAAGTACGGAGTACGGAAGCATTGGGAGAATTATCCTATAGCTTGTATCAGTCAAAAGAAACCTGCTTTCAGTTACCAAAATTGAGAAATCATTAGCGACAGTGTTATCAATAGAAATTTGCTCAAGATAAACTAGATATTTTCATATATATTTTTTGAAAAAAGTTTTTCTTCAATGAAATAATAAATTTATTCAATTTCCAATACACACATTAAATTAAAAATTTCTAAACTTTGCCTTTAATTAAGTTAAATATAAGCCCAAGTCCCATCAATTTCCTTGCTTAACTGCAAGCACAGATCATTTTTTTGCACGAGGAGAACGATTTACTTCCCCTCCAACTTCCCCTAGTCCATCACCTTCAGATACATATCGAAAGGATAATCATGCGAATGGTATTTTCAGCTCTACAAAATTATATTTCCTCTTTAAAAATCCGTGGATTAGTTTCTGTGAAATTGAACACATTCTGAAAATGTAGGTATGATATTTATTGAATAAAATTGAGTGCTCTACAATTGAACTTTTAACAAAGCAATAGTTCAATAACAATTACAGCGAGGGTAAACAACTTTATTTATGCGCTTCTATGAATTACATTTTCCCATGATCCTATTAATATAATAATAATAGTAACGTGATAACCTTCTATGTTACTATCTTTGTATTTAGGTAGCGAATATTTAATCCAATTTCTAGTGATAATAAACTACTTGTTTAGAACGTACCTATTTCAGTTTATATTTATGTGAATCTCTTACATCGTGTTTTGATAAAAAAATTTCTCAATGATTTTTAACCACTGTAAGATGTATCCCTTGATAAGTAAACTAAATACCAAGAGAATTTCTCTGATGCTTGTCTTACATTTAGGTACATAGTTAATAAAAGATCAGTATTATAACTAATTTAACTACTAAATGGTTTTCTTAGTATTCTCACAGATCTACAAAACGGAGAGTTCTTGCAACCAGCTCTTCAGATAATAGGAGACAATATTTTCAAACATTTTTGTTCATATACCTTGAATTAATAATTTATTAATTGATATAACATATAACATATGTATATTGTATATAAATTCTACACATCACATTTCAGTAAGCATCATGAACGATTCAATACCTACCTGAAATATTAACAAAGTCATTGTTAGATACGAGCTAATAAGTTGTAAAAGATTGAAAAGTGGTTTTATGGTTTTAATCTCGTACCTGAATATGGTATGCAGAAAGTAATCACGCTGCACACAAAATTATGTAATAAGTACGTTAATATGAAACTTTATTACTCCTTTGAAGGAATGCTCTTATTTCAGGAACACACTGTACATATACATTTACAGATAAATACTTTCAGGAAATATAAAATTCTATTAAATGTTTTCAACGGTGGATTCCGCTCCCCATTGTGCTATTATACTTTAGAGGTGCTTTCACAATTTTCTGGTTTAATCTCTCATCATGCAGAATGCAGGCGAATGCCCTGGGCTGTTTAAATTGTCCATGTGAGTCAAACAAAAGCTGCATTAAATTATGGGGCAGCATGACATAGTGTTATGTAAAAACTTAGCAATTATTCATTTTTAGGAATACATTCCAACTGCTTAAAGGAAATGGTCAGGGAATATTTCCGGGTCGTAGCCGTTTGCTCTTGACATAAATTGTAAAATCCTTCTTTCAATTAATGCAAAGTCTAATTTAAATGTCCTTATAAATATGCAGTAGTTTTCACAATAAAAATAAATAAAATTTTGATAAATAGTTCGCGAATAAATTTAATGTTTATGTAATAATAATTAAGAGGAAAGTAAACATTTAGAATTAAAATAATTCCTTTAAGAAGTTTAGGTGCCAATGCTAGCGCGGCTGCACATGCATTGTCCATGTGTGATATGCATTGCCCATGTGTGTTATGCATTGTTCATGTGTGATATGCATTGTCCATGTGTGATATGCATTGTCCAAATGTGACATGCATTGTCCATGTGTTATATGCATTGTCCATGTGTGTCCATGCATTGTCCATGTATGTGGATATGCACATACACATGTATGCATGTGTGATATGCATAGCTCATGTTCTAAAGATTTGAACGTAATTATGTACTTTATTAATCATTACCCATGCATATTCGATATTGATTTGTTTTAGTTGGCATCTAAATTTGAATTATTTAATAATAAAATCGAAATAACATTTTGCGGAGTTCAGAAATACAGCTGAAATTCTGCCTTCAAAACATTGAAAGGAAATATTAGATATACTCTGCAAATACTTAAATTTTCAATATTTTGGAACAACTTTGTCATCATTTTAGGAAGAAAATATATCCTATAATTTAGGTAATTATTCCATTTGGAATAGATTTCTGTCGGAAAGCCAGCATATTTAATATTTTCGATAATAGTAAAGTTTTAATTACGCATTTTTTATTCTGAAAATTTCCTACTCCGTGAATATACATTTTGCTTTTTATGTCACTGTTTTTCAGTAAAGCGATACCCTGCAAGATAAGAAATCGATTAATCATTAGCTCACAAACAATACTTTATTCATTATTTTTCAATCAAAAACACTGGCCACAATTCAGCATGCTGGGAAACAATTTTTACTCCCTGTTATTACCTCATTTAAATATAAAAGGTCGACGACTAGAATAACGAAAATCTTGATGCGGCAGAAATATTTATCATTCCAGCTTCGATTCGCTTCAATAAATTACTTCTTTTTATCATCAATGCAGAAAAGTTGTATACGCCTGCGGCTGCACAGCGTAATTTTTCAATTAATGGCTCTTCGAAATAGTTCGAATTTCGATTCATTTCCTCCCTTAAATAATATAAACGCATTCATTTAACTATATTATCCCAGCAATAATTTCCGCTCGTATTTTATTTCCTTTGATATCCAGATGAAATCATTCGTTGCAATATGTGGGGAGGAATTTTTTGTAAATATAAATCACGTATAATCATAAATGATTGCAATTAATACGTTGGAAAAGGTATGCCAAATATTTTTAATATGCATACCTACTACATTCAAACTACCTACTGCAGTGGGATAAAAATGTAATAACGCTAATACTAGAGTCCTAATAATTCGGAAAAAACAACCGGAAAAATCGGAAAGAGCTCTGTTTTTTGTATGTTGGGATTTCCATTGCTGGATTAAAAAGTTTGTTTGTAATAAATATGTATGCTCTTTTATTCAGCTTATCGTTGGGAAGTAAAATGTATTTATAAATGTTTATACTTCTGTCGATTTAGAGTTTGAACGTGAAAAATTTATTAGTAGACATTTCATTACACTTTATGACGGGGAAGAGTATGTAGAATGATAAAATATCAAAACAGTAATTCGAAAGAAGTAACGCTGAGTTGGTACATTGCAAATAAGTTGCCAAATAACATGTTTCTTCGCTTTTTTTTACTGTCAATGAAAATCTAGTCTACATATCGGAAAATTAATTGTTTTATGTTGTAGGCAATTAAATTACCTACAATTTAAGGTACCTGAAATCACTTTTCACCTATTTGTTAACTATAAAATAAAGGTCGAACACGGAAAAATCAGTTTTTGAAATTTGCCCATTATTAATTATGAATGTTGATGAAATTTATGGAAAAGACTGTCAATCCAAATACCATGTGTGCCAAAGACCGACTCGATTGATCGTGAAATTGTTGCTCCAATAGTTAATTGAGATTTTCTTTTTTTTTAATTTGTTCAGAGTATAGTAGGCATGGGCGCCAATCAAATAAAATTGACAAGGGTTGAAGGATTACAAAATAACAGTAATAATAGATAACACAATGTAATATAAATATCTATTATAAATATTCACGCCAAATGCAAAAAGTATAAATTTTTAATATTAGTATAAATTAATTCAGCAATAAATCGATTTATGATAAGTTATAAACAATTTAAGTTGCTAAAAATGCGAAAATGACGATTTTCAACAGCCGATTTCTGGGTTAAAAATTGTTATTTTTGATGTTGCCAGGTACCTAAATTAAAATTTAAACATCCCCCTACAAGATGCTGAAGAGTTCTTGAGACTCGCATTATTCTAAAGCCTTTTTTTAATTGTTAATAAAGCGCTATGAGCCGCGCGCGCGCCTTTCTCATACGCGGATTCGCTATTTCGTCTAGCGGCTTCAGCTTATGTTCTTTGAATTTAACATTCTAAGTACTATTACTACTCATAAAATAATGTAAAAATTGATTATTTAAATTTCATAATTCATAATATGTAATTTTGTTTAATTAATTCAAAATTGTACGAATAGAGTCCAGAAAAAAATAAAAGGGCAATAGTATCAAATACATTTGATTTTTATTAAAGAACATTTTTCAATACTGCATATTATTATTATCACACATTTATTCAATCATAAGAATTCTCACACTGTTCTACGTTACAACCACATAAAGGTACACAAGTAACATAGTTTTTCCTACAAGAACAAGCTTTATTCTTACAGTTTTTTTTACATTTACATTGTCTTTGGATAATGGGTCTCATAGCGCTTTATTAACAATTAACAAACAAGGCTTTAAAATAATGAGAGTCCCAAAAACTCTTCAGCACCTTGTAGGGGGATGTTTAAACTTTAATTTAGGTACCTGGCAACATCAAAATAAAAATTTTTAACCCGGAAATCGGCCGTTGATAATCGTCATTTTTCGCATTTTTAGTAATTTACATTGTTTATAACTTTAAAACTATCAATTTTAAATTAATTTTCAAAAACCTAAAAAAATTTTCCGGAGTGAAAAAACCAATTTTTACAATTTGTTTAAAAAAAGTTTGTTTAAACAAATGGGCATCAGATTTCCGGCCGGCATCATCTTGATTCATGTTAAGGAACATCTCACGAATCTGAATATGCAAAAAAATCGAGTCGGAAAATTTCTCCCACGAATGCGAGGTTTTCGCCTTGTCTAAAGGACCATCCGTTCAAACTACTCAAAGAAAACTTCAAAATATTAATTAGACAATTTTTTTTTCTCAGAGTATTTAATTCGTATAACCATCTGCGCAGTGACATTGTGACCGCGCCATCTGTAGGTTTGTTTAAGAAAAATTATGCTGTATTCAAAGCTTGTGAACTCTAATTTAAGTGTGTTTAATTGTATATTTAACTGTATTTGTTTTGTTTTTTTTACAACTTTTCATGTGTATTTGTATAATCATAAGTATTTGTATTAACTGTTTGTATTGTATGTATAATTATTTAGTATTTTTGATTTAGTTATAAATATTTTATCATCCTCAGTCTTTGTTTAGGTCTCTGCTTATTTCATCAGTTTAATAATAATAATAAATGTCTTACATAAATATCTTTCTTTACATTCCTTTTTTCTTGCTTTCTCTTCTGCCGCAGGCCAATATATTACCGTTTATATTTGTTTAATTAATTTTCCTAATTGTTCAGTATCTCTTTTGCTTTTCATGAGTATAAAAAACCCGATATGTCCTCATTTCTATTATAATGAACATATTTGTACGCAAAATAGTTTTTATTCCAAAATTTGTAGGATTAGTAAATTTTCGATATAATTTTTGCAGCGCCAATTGATAAGTTTCCAATTTCCTTTGTCTTTCGTCCTTTAACAATAAATACCATATTAATGGTCATTAATGTCAGGAGAATTTTAGCTACACTTAAGATTGTAAAGTTAATTTCTATTGTCGGATATCGGACATTAAATTGGTGACTTTTACAGCGACCACTTTTCCACATCCTAAAGTAATGGTACTTTGAAATTAAGTACCTTAACGAATGTTAACTATGAAGTAGATATTTCTTTGCCATCGCCTACGTCTATACGCCTGTCGTTATTTATTAAACGTTTGCTATTAGTACATTTCTTTCCGTTTTCAAGGTGGGCGGTATATCTACTAGTAATTGTTTATTTATTATTAATTTCGTTTGATATATCTAATCCATTGTCATACGAACGCATTGTTAAGAGAACATATGAATATAAATCATTAATGGTCGTATTGAATGGAACGATTTCAAACGAGAACACAGTTGACGGGGTTTTGTCAAAAAAATGGCTGGCATATAATATGTTTATGTACATTTGTTTCAGTCCGTTGCGTAATATGCAAATATTTTTGCTGTTTCTTAAGCTGTGTGATTTTTTAAAAAATAATGAGCTGGTGTAATGTAAAAACTATAATGTATAAATTATACTGTTACATTTATTATACAGAATTAACNTTGAAATATAGTTTTCGAAAGTTTTATCACTTTTTGTTTATAATTGACATTTTTACAGCAACTTAAAAAAATTGGCGTTTTATACGGTTTTTCCAATCTCACGGGTTTGTTATTGTAAATTTCGTAATCGGACCACCGCCATTTTGTAGCTATTTTTATTACGAACAAAATCATTTTCTAAGCATTTTTTCGTACAAAGTCATCCGGCTGAGTTATTTAAAGAAAACTACTAAAAAAAATTTTTTTCTCGATTAAATTGTTAATAACTTTTTTTCCTGAAAAAATACTTTGTCAGCAAATTAGCCTGTTATTGTACTCATCATTTAAAGTAGACCTGTGTAGTTATTTCCGAGTTATCAAGAAAATGTCACCAACAGTAACTTTTCGGCCTCTGCCGACTGGAGTAATGAGCTGTCCAAAGGTTTAAATTACAATTATAATATTTATTATTATATAGTGAACTGTTACAAAATATTTATAAATTAAAAATATCCATGTAAAGTCTACTGCTGACCGTTATAAATATAATTTTTGTCTCATATTTCACTTTTTTGTTTTATTGAAGAATATGTATCTTTTAAAATTTTCAAAGGGATAAATAACGACGTTAAAAAATACAAAGCAGTAATGGTTTATATTTATAAAAATAAAAACTTTTATTCTTATTATAAAAACTTTGATCTAATGTTATTCAATTCTACTTTTTTTGGCAGGAATAAATACGTCATCTGCTTTGCCTAAAAAATCTGTCTCTTCAAAAATGCTTTCTGTAAATTCTTCGATATCATCTGCAGTTTCTCGATTATAGGTTTCTCTGCGGTACCTTTCAAGCCGTGTTTTCTGCAGCTACAGCTTTGTGCTGTGCAATCGCTCTTACAACTGCAGTAAAAAATATATATTTTTCCCAATGTTCCTCCTAATATTTATATCGCGTCCGAAAAGGTACCTACATTTTGGCCTAAAATTTCATATGTACTTTGATGAAATTTTAGCGTCCCAATACACAGTTTTTCAAAATTTTGTCAGATGTCACACTATCATAGAACGAATAACATTTTTTATAGTTTTGATTTTCCCCTTAAAAAAGGTACTCTTCATTTATTGCAATAAAATAAAGAATTTTCGAGATAAATAGGTTTTTGAAATGAACAACAACTATTCCAAATTTTATTTTTTATAAACTCTTTCCTGTATTTAGGGAAGTAATACTGAAAAAGCAGCTGAATCAGTGTTTTCTGTTTTATGTATAGATGGGTAATTAAACGACTGTATACTTTAATTGCTGTCCAATAACACCTGAAAAGAAAAACAAAAGTGGGGCAGAGCGTGGGCTTAACGAGTGCAATTAAAACAATCGCGAACTGAACACCACGGGACACCATTTGGGAACAAATAATTGCGAACAATTGTTATCAAAAAGAAAACGACCGGGACTGTTGTAACGGCAACAAATTCAGTTCCAGGAAAGTTTCGACATAAATAACTTTGGTCGCCCTGACCACCAGACTGGGAGGCTCTGCGGAATAATGAAAAGCTGCCTTGACCGGAGCGGCACTTTTCAATATACATTACGGAAACCCGCACATGGGTAACTCTCGCAACATTAAATATACTGAGATTGAAATATTAATTTTACTGTGAATTATGAAAGCGTAGGCACTTTAAATTATTTCTTAATGTTTCCGTAGGAAAAGGTCTACCTGTAATGAATTTGTACTACTATTACTTATTAATGAATAATATTTTACAACCTCTTTAATTAAAAAACAGATACACAACTTTTGGAATCTATACATTTGCAAAGATATAAATATACGTATATGTCGGACTCGTGTCACTCATCTTCACGAAATAATAAGCAATACCGTAAATGAAAATGATTTAAAATAAAACGTTACAAATGAAGTACTCGAGGTGTTTTATGACAACAACCAGAGGCCCGATAACGAATCCACGGTCAACAGAATAGCAGTGTACTCACGTCTTCAATGCTCAAGTAGAACTGCCTACAGTACGTCTCTCTGTACTTCTCTTCACTCGTCAGGTCAAAATTATTCTTAAATGAACCAATCAAATTCATTGTCTTCCAGGGATTCCATTATAAAGTAATTATAAGGTAAATGCTCTATATCCTTTGACCGCGGCTACGTTGAGTGACCCGTAAGTCCCTCCAAACCCAAGCTTGCCATCATAAAACTCGGGAAAAACATAACCGGCTTAATTCATAAATCACTAATTCTAAGTTTTATGGTCTAGGTACAATTTATAAAAGGGTATTCCCTGAGTAAAGGATTTTGGAATTTCCAAAGTCTGAAGGACTCGGCCTGTGAGAAAGACATCTCCGACAAATAAAAAAAATATAGAACTATTGAATATTACAATGCGTTTAAGGATTTCGGTTCAAGATGTAAGCGACTCATTAATGAAAAACCTTATCTATCGACCCTAAAAAGTTTTGGAATTTTATTCAGAGAAAGAAGGGCTCATCGCGTATTCCAGGTATCATGGTTCACAATAATATTGAACTCTGTAACCCTACAGATATTGTAAATGCCTTTGCTGATTATTTCAACAGTGATTTTATTCAATCTCATCCAATAGACTCATCTAAATTTCCTGCAAATGGTAAACTTTTAGTACCTATTGTCATTTCGTCTATCAAGGAGAAAGATTTCTTACGAGGTCTGAGAAGATCTAAAGTCTCCTTCATAATGGGTGTGGACGGTATTCCAAGTTTTTTCCTAAAAGACTATGCATACTCATTTGTTCAACCTTCGATCATATAAATCATTACTGACACAGTTACAAGGATTTAATTTTTCAGATTCTTTGATCAGGCTTTTACACTTCGTATTTAGTAAATATACAATCTATAGTCAGGTTTCAAAATTTTACCTCTCAAGCTTTTTTTCCATGTTCAGGGGTGCCCCAAGGCTCTAATTTGGGACCGCTTTTGTTCTTACTTTTTATTAATGATCTTTCGGATATTTTTTTAAGTGAAAAACTTATATTCGCAGATGATGTTAAATTATTGTCTGTAATAAATCCCCTTACAGACTGCGTTCGTCTACAGCTCTGTATGAATCGTATGTCGTCATGGTATGAATTAAATTGTTCCTCTCTTAACAACTCCAAATGTAAGATAATGTCCTTCACTCGTAAAACTAATTTTGTTGTCTACGGCTATAACATTGATGGATACATCCTTAGCCGTGTTAAACTGTTTAGGGATTTAGGCACAACTTTTGACAGCAGACTCACTTTCATCGATCACATTAATAATGTTGTATCGAGTACGTTCTGGACTTATGGTTTTATTTACCACAATTCTAAAGATTTTACAGATATCCGTACATTTAAAAACTTATTTTATTCCCTCGCTAGATCTAAAATGCAATATGGTTCCAAAGGCGGTTTTTAAAATTTATGGTATTTAAGATGGTGTCTATCCGCCACAAAGTTTTAATCATGTAGATCTCTTGAATCGTTTTGGACTAGAATCACTGGAAACGCGTCGCAATATTTCACTCATGCGATGTTTATATAATCTTCTAAACAACAGAATTGATTGCTCTACTCTATTAAGCAAAAATTACTTACGCGTACCACGTGATAATTTTAGGCAGGAGCATTTATTCTTCTGTAGTGCACCTAGGACTAATTTATTGGTTAAATCTCCTAATTATTTAATGTGCAATTTATATAATAAAATTGGAAATCATTGTGATATATTTAATGATAATTTAAATGTACTATGTCAATTTGTTTCTCGTTTAGTATAAATTGTGTTTTATATTCATATGTGTATTTGTGTATTTACGTATGCTTAGTATTGGTTAGTGTTACTATATTAGATGTAGGTATTTATTCCTGTAATTGGGTTTAATCCTGTTGGTATAATTAAACTTATTATTATTATTATTTATGAGGGTGATAATATTGCTATTTGCGCAAGAGTTAGAGGTAAGGAGCAGTGCAAAATTACACAGGTCAAAAAAAAACACCGGACTCTAGGCCTAGGTACCCAGGGGTTTTTGGGGTCGCTGTTATGAATTTTTTCAGATTTTATCAACCACCTTTTCTTAGTTTGACCTTCAAATGGCATTGAACCTAACGTGATAGAGCTTAATCGACCTCTGCATCGGAATCAGTGACCCCCAAAACCCCTGGTGTTTTTTTTTCAACCAAAATGTTGACCTGTATATTTTTCCGGGACGAAATGGAAAATATCTGTTAATATTTCAGATTTTTTTTCAAATATTCCAAATTCAATGTTAATGTTTCGGATTCACTTAAAGAATCATATTAGTGCGGTCGAGACCATTTTTTTTTACTTTATCCGCATATGAAATTAGATTTTTAGTGATATGTTTCGTCTTTGAGCAACCATCATCAGCTTCAAGTACAAATTAGATTCATCATGAACAAAAATGAAGAAATTACAAAATTTTAACTGTGTATAATTACCTTACGCTAGCGTAAAAATTAGGAGTGATGTTGGTAGAACTCAATATTCTTGCCACAACTTGGGTTTATATAAGAAAAAATCATATGTGATGGTGGTTGGTGAAAAGCGAAATGTCATACTAAAAATCTGACACTCTGAATACGTTTTCGTGTAGTTCTTCATAAACTGAGAAGAAAATACCAAAAGTTTCGCATTTTTCAAGAAACCTCAAAAACTTATTATATTTTCGATTTTTCTTAGGCTCTCTATCTATCACGGTTTTTACGATAGCAATTTATTTAATAGATTTTTAAACAAAACATTATTTTAAAAAAATTTTCATTGCGAAAAAGTACAATATTATGAAATAATCCTTCATTTGGAAACAAGAGACAATTTAAAACAGACGATAAAGGAGCAATTTGCAGTTGTGGAAATGCTCCTTAAAAAGCTTTTACATAAAATATTTGCCCAGAAACATGCAAAAGTAAAAGATCGAAATGTCAAAGTAAAATATAATAACTGTTGACATTTCTGTTGAAATTTATCATTTTGAAGTGTTGTTTCTAGTGAAAATAAAAACACTGTTTTGAAGATCATGGAAGACGTGGAAGATTTTGGAGGCTCCGTCAACCTTACAATGTTATTCACGCATATGTTTACTAATTATATATTATCACTCCACACTCTTTTGTAATCTTGCGTCTTTCACACTCTACCTTTAGTGCTGTGCTTCTCCAGAATTGCATTCTTTGGCATACAAATAAATCCGTCTATAAAAATCAAGTGATCTTCAACCGGATTTCTAATCAGGTCACCACCATTCAATAGTCATCATTCATTTCTTCAAATGTCACACAAACTGAAATACTTTACCACTGTTGTTGCCGCTCTAGATGGTTCTACATGTATGGACTACCTAATCTAATATACATATGCCTGCAGTAGTGGTTTGTTGTGGCTGTTACTTAAAATAGTATTTCACCCAATAGGCTTATTAATTAACAAGGCCAATAGCCATATTGATTAGGGTTTTGTCTCGATCTTCTGCCAACAATAGCTGGATATAAAGAACACGATCTCAATGGTGCAGATATTCTGCTACTTCATTTATATTTAAACAGAAACGACTTAACAGTCAGCACTGTATACATCATATTAGACGTAGATTGAAAAATTGCTGTATATAATTGTCGGGTATTAATAATTAAAAATGTCGCACTTTCTAGAAGAATTTATGGAAGTAGGAAAAGTTATCAATAAGGATATAATGCATCAGTATGAGAATTTCCTGATGTTCTTAAATATGCAGTAATTTATCATTTTTAAGTTTCAAGATATACCAAGTACTTATTATTTTACTACAAAATGCATTTAAAGTTATAAAATCAATGGTCAATGGTCAATATGATATATTCAGCTATTAAAATTTTGATGTTAGATAAAAAATATCTGACCAAACATTAAAATATAGAGTCAAGGGGAGAATGGCACAGGACATCCCTTAGGTGATCATCTCATCTGGGCTATCAATAAACTCCAACAAAATGGATGATGATGTCACCCAGGAGATTACCCCTCAGATGGACAATTGATTGGTAAGCTGGAGGGGCAGCCTAAAACGCATTCGACGGGTCATCGAATTTTCCTATTAACAAACCTTGCAAGATGATATCTTAGTATCACATTGTGAAGGTGGCACATTAGAAAAAACCAATAAACTCAAATAAAAAGCTGAAGTTAATTAATATTTATACATGTAGGAAATCAACCTCAACAGAATATAGAAGAGCATAGCATCACTCTCCGTGTGTTTTCATGGGCCTAAACAACTGTTCTCACAATAAATTCCGCAATCCTTTCAGGTTCACTTAATAATACCACAACTGTATACAAAATCTATGACCTCAGGCCTCAGCCCCTACTACAATAATAGTACAGTGTCACATTTGCTAATGGAGGCTTGCGTATAAATCCACCCTTATTTAGACGTTTTCCGATATATTCAGTAATACTTTCATTGACCACAGAGTTGTTAGAATCCACTGAATACAAATTAAGTCCAATACACAGTTAATTAATATTGACAATGTACGATTGATTGTTTGTGATACATGCTGTGTGCAAATAGCACAAATTGGAAAATACGATGGCAACCGTGTTTGTACAAGAAATCGACAAAGTAAGCACCCTTTGTGAATGTGAATGCGCGTTATATTTCAAAACAGTTTTATTAGTACGACGTACAGAACGGTATGAAAAATAATTGTGTTGTAGATTCTCCCAATACCGATTTACTCAGAAACTGTAAATAAAAGTTTCATGATGTTCCTACAAAACGTTGTACATGTTACTGAGATAGAAAATTCAAAATTAGGAAAGTTAGTAATATCTTGTGAATGTTGCTGAAAGATAAAATAAAATAGTAGCTCTTAAAAATCTCATAAACTCGCCTTAACATGTTTAAGACGTTCAGACCTTAAAAAATATCAAATATAGAACATATTTGATTCTAAAATTTTGTTTTCTTTTCGCTTTTATACCTTCAAGTATACTTGATTTAAACAATCAATGTTAATTATTTTTGTTGTTATAGAGAAACAAATTGTATATTTTGCGTAAATGCATATAACCTCTAAAGAATAAAAATCTTGTAAATATCCAAACAATTCAATTTCATATCGGTAAAGTGGGAGGTCTTTAACAAGAAATAAATAATTAAAAGTGGAACTAATAATTCCGTTTGATATTAACAACTACTAAATTGTTCATAAAATACGATAATATAAACGACGATGCACTAAATATGTAATACAGCGTGATTCAGAACTTATCCAAAAAAAAAAAAATTGGATGTACAGGGGACTCTTACAAATACAATTTTGTATAGAACTACGAACTAACACAAACATTGTCTTGCTTCACCATTATACAAAATGTTGTCTTGCTTCAGCATAAATTAAAACGATATCCATCAACTCCAAGTTGCTATACACGCAAGCCATTTTTGACACTAACTATTAAGGTAACAGGTAAACACTAACGCAACGACGATTGTAAAATCGGATTTCAGTAGTCGGAGTCGCTGAGGCCACGTGGTTCTCCACGCGTATCGCAAATGACGCTAGAGACTACAGTTGTCCAGCTATGTAATGGTTGAATGTACTACAACTTCAATAATTTTTTTCTCAGAAACTATAAGGATTTTACAGAATTTTTATTTAAAATATTGACTCCATTTCTCATGCCGCATCTATTCCCAAATTTTTTTGGATAAGTTGTGAATCACCCTGTATTTTTAGGTATTACAATAAATACCTAATTAGTAAATCCACGTTTTTAGTTTTTTAGTGAATCGTTTTGTATATTTTGCCCAATTGTATAAAATGCTGACTTGCTAGGAAATATGTTTGTTATATTATACAGGGTGTCAGATAAATATTGTAGGATACCAAACCAATATGCTGATGACCTTATATTTAATCTTAATCTTAAAAAATTTCAAGGTCAAAGTGAAATTATTAAGCACCTTAGTTTTTGTGGCAACAACCGAGAAAGCGTCAAATTTTAATTCCAAGGAAACCACCATCTATTTTATATTAATAAAACTAAATTATTCTTGCTCGACACAAAACAGCAAAAGTGAATCAAATTAATAATTAATTAATGTAAAATTATTAACAAAAGATAGTAGTATAGTAGTGAATATAATTAATATTGTTACAGATATTCTTATGTTGGTTACTAATTTTACCGAGTTCTATGAGATCGTATTTTATTATTAGAGGCAAAGAGGCTTTCATACAAAAATGTGAAATGTACATTTTAATGAAATTATTTTCACTTCATGTACTCGTATTGTGGAATTCAGATTATTTGATTTAATACAACACAAAAGCTTCTGCATCTCTTTCAAACGTTTCTAATAATAAAACTACTAAACTAAAGCTTGAATATTTTTTATACTCCTCCTTTGTTCCATGTGCAGTATTTATGGAGATCTAAATAAAAAGCCATTTTTAGTTTTTAATCTTCCCAGTTGTCAAAACAAGTTAGCGTTCGGGAATCGATTTATCAGCGGTGTTAAATTCTACTCAAGCAGAATCTTGCAACAGTTTATATATTCCCCTTCTAATAAATTCTGAAATATTTGAGAAAAACTCATTTTTCATTGCCATTTAATTTTCAGTAATTTCATGTGTATTAAATTTAATAGGCCTCTACCAATAATATTCCAGACATATATTCGACAGAAGAAAACTCTAAAGGTATTGGTGGCTGTGACAAGACATTGATCGCAACATGCTCAAGATAGTGAAGAATTTCTCTTCCTACATGTGGTCGGGAGTTATCTTGTTGAAACAAGATGGACAAAGGAGACCTAATGTTTATTTATCATGGGAAAGACATGTTTTTATGTTATTATAAGAGAAGCTACTACTTCTCGTAGTGATCTCTCTAGTGTTCATTAGAGATACATAGCTCTATCAAATACACTGTGGGGCATTTGGACAGATTCGGGCCTTAGGATTCCTTCAAATCAATGAACATGTATGGGATATTACTGGTAGGAAATTTAGCACATCGCTCTAACAGTTGCGGCATACCTATATGAGCTAGAGGTAGCCAGGATTGATGTACACCAACAAGATAATGATCGAGGTGATCAATCAAAAACCTTGTTAGCTACTGTAATGGAAAGCGTTCTGTTTAGCCTTTAGATATTAATAACTTTGAAGTATCAAGCGCGATTGTGATCTCTTAAATTGCCCATTCCACAAGAGTGTTTTAAAATATCAAAAATGCCATTGTCACTACTGATGTACTGTCTACTGCATCTAGAAATTGAGTTGGCTAAAATCCTTATTGGAAATTGTTTTAATTACAAAGTAGACGTACACATTAAAACTGTTAAAAACAAATAATAAATGCTGATTTTTATACAAATTTAACTGTAATCGTGCAATAAAAGTGTGCAATAAAACCTTTTATTGCACAGACGCTTATGAAAACCAATATCTCATACAATTGACACGACCGTAGATAGAACAATATTGATATTATTTTTCTTATTGCTGTGTCGGATTAGCTTCACTGCTTCACTAGATCTACTGTTTAGTTGAAAGGAACAATATTATTCATGGTTTCTTTACTTTTCAAAAGAATTTGCCCTATTCGTCTTTGTGTATTGAAATCCTCTGTCTTGTAGAAAAAATATTTATTACACATAAAAAGTATATATTATCATTAACTAATAATTCCTGCCTTGTCATATACTTAGTTTTATTTACAACTAATGAAACTTGGATTAGTAAATAATGGTTTCGTGGAATAAGATTTAATTATTCCGGTTAAGCCGGCACCGCCACATAATCTTTTTTCTTCTCTTTTGTCGCGTCTTGCGAGCTATTTGACGTTGGACCTAGCAGAGAGACCGACAACAAGATAAAGAAAACATCCGTCAAAGAGGAGACTTTCATGTGGGTATGACGCTACCCCGAGCTAAGACCTATATCAAATTATCTCTGACTTAATACAGCAGGTTGAGTGGCTACCGGGGCGTCGCCCGACTCCAGGACGTCATTGGGACATTAATTATGGAAGCGGCACGAGGTAAAATCATGTGATGAAGGGGCGGTGCAGTCAGGCTTCGCAGGAAATTATTGTCTGTGCCGCGGCTTCGGTACTTTTTCTCCAACCAGGATATTTGTGCAGGGCTGTCGGAAAGTTTCATTCAATACACTTTTTAATTAAAATCGTTACTTTCCCATGTACGGATTCTAAATCAATGTTTTTTTCATGCAATAAATAATAAAAAATAAAAAAAGATTATTTTGGATAGTTTTATTAACGTTCATTATCATAAATAAAACGACCATATGGGCAGTGTGTGTTAATAGTGTTTAATGTAGATAAAAGTGCCTCGTGTACACATGAAAATTATTTCTAGATCTTATAGATATACTACAAATTATTAGTTAAGAAGGATAAAACATATTCAGAGTAAAGTAGAAAACATGGACATTGTATACAGACTGTAGAAAACCAAAATAACAGAAACATCAACTTTCAGATTTATTATCAAATTACCTTGGCTGAAAATTATACATTCCTAGACAAGATGGTGCTAACGTAGAGGAAAAAACTGGCAAATTATTATTATAAAAGTTAAAAACGTGATAAATAAAAAATAAAATAACTCATGGTGCAATAAAAGATTTCTGTAAAACTTTTGGGTGGTCCTGTCATCCAGGCCAGTGTGTGGGTACACATGTTCGCAAGTGACCCATTTTTAAGCATTACGTCAAGAACGCCGCCGGACGCACCACGGGGTTACCGGAAGACGACCCCGGCAGAGTGGCGCCAAGGACCAGGGACTTCTGCCAGCGACTACCAAGCTACCTACGACCGACTCCACACACAGGGACTCTCCAACGAACACTCACCCCGTCAACACGTCTTTTTCTATACATCTTCGTTTTCAATAAAATACTTTATTATTACCGTTGAGAGAGCGTTTTATTCTTGCTGTACAGCGAAAGCAACCCTCAAGTGAAGCAGAACAAGGAGACTGCGGCGAGAATTATTCGATTCTGCGATATCGGATTGTCTCTGTCACACATCCTAGTGTAGTGCGACATCAAGTGTTCAGGTATTGTCAAATATACAGTATACAGCACAACTTTAATAAAAAGTACTGACTGTGCGGGAAAATCCTGGCTGGCTCATTTTCTTCGTCGGCATCCCGTCCTTTCAATAGAAAAGCTCAGTTAATGAACCCAGCTCGTGCACAGAAACCGAATAAGCCAATCGTGGAAAACTATTCCAACAAACTGGGAAATGCTGTAGATGAGCTAAGTTTAAAAGGCAAACCTCATTGTTTATGCAATATGGATGAAAAAGGTTACAGATTAATCATACATCACCAGCAAAGTGTAATGGCGTAAAATGGAGCTAAACGGATTCACATTGTAGCTCCGGAAGACGCTATGACTGTTGTCGGTTGTGTCAATGTTATCGGAAGCACTTGAAATCCGAATTTAATGGCAACTTGCCTCTAGGTTTCCTAGTCCGAATGGCAATAAAAGGATCGATGACAACGGAGCTGTTTACAGACATCATCCGTCACCTTGCTCGTTATAAAACCGAAAGAAGTATTTTACTATTTTTTTACGTCGTGTCATCTTGATTACACGATTACTGAAGCTGCTGATGAACACAATATTAGTCTACTATGCCTACCATCAAACACGACCCGCGCTCTGCGCTGAACCGCTCGACGAATTAGTTTATAGATCTCTCGAATCCCATTGAGACCAGCAACTCCTGAGGTATTGGGATGTATACATATCCTGATAAACATTGTTAATTTTCATCTTGGTAAAATCTCATCTAATGTTAATCAGTGAAAAAAAATATATTTTGCTGTAAAGAGCTCAGTTTAAACTATGTAAGTGCCATATTTCCAGATGGGTTTCGTGATACAGCCCATTCTCATTTTTCTATAATTTTCGTTTACATTTGCTATCACCTCTTTTTTCAATAAAAATAATTTTTTCTAGGGCCATAACTCCAACCAGAATTGGTAATATGGCCCAATAACTATATTTAATTTTTTTGACTTAAAGTTTATTTTTTCCCGAAAGCAGAGCTGTTTATGCTTAAGATCCTGTAATAGTTGGTATTTATTTAAATAGAGTTTGCGAAAAAACATGTTTGTGGTGAGCTGTTACAAATTCGCTTCTAACTACAGAGATCTCGGAAACCGTAAGTGATACGAAGTAGCTTAAATGGGGGCAAAGTTGCGTAATTAGGGGACCAACAACATTATGCCTCTAAAAAATCACGGCTAACCTGATTAGTTTACGAAATATTTGAAAAGAAACGAAATTTTTGAAATTCTTTTTTGTTTAATTTCAACCTTGTTTGAGATGATATTGAAAAAAGAAGAACACTTTCTCATGGCAACTTTTTACCCTTTATCCAATGACTTAATAAATTTTTATATGTAACGTTTCGTCTCTCTAGGACAAAGGTCGGCAACTGGCGGACCGCGGTCCAGGTCCGGACCGCGGAAAGTAAAATACTGGACCGCCAAAAATATTTTGAAAGTATAAATTACTCAAATAAATTATTTAAAAAATGTTTTTTACGTTTAAGTGCCAATCTTATCATTTTTTCTAGTATTTTACAATCGTGCGAGTGCTTTGAGTTCTTAATTAGTAAGCAGATTAAATTTGAGTCCAAATTAAAATTAAAAAATAAGAAATATGATTTTTTTTCTGGACCTCGTTAAAAATTTTCAAAAGTATCCGGACCCCACCTAAAATTACTTGCCGACCCCTGCTCTAGGACCATCATCAACTTCATTTTTTAAAAAACGACCCTGGAAATTTTACTACATTTTTTGCAAGCCTTCATGGCCCCCAATACTGTACTGCCTCAGCTCGAATCAGATTCAGACGTTTTGTCTCTAAAAATTCATCTTCAATAAATTCGTTCCAAGTTAATTTATTTTTTTTAAATTTCTATCTTTCTTGAATTATCGTACACTTCAAGTGTCAGTAGACTCTGTGAAATCCACCTAGTTATTTAAACTATTACCATCACACGTTACAATAAAACATTATTAGGTCCCCTGATTATGCACTTTGCCCCCATTTAAGCTACTTCGTATCTCTTACCGTTTCCGAAATCCCTGTAGTGAGAAGCGAATTTATGACAGCCTGTATACCGTCCCTACCTTACCAACAGAAGTTAACAAATTAATAAATTCTAACTCATAAGGAATGCTAATGTAGAAAATAATTAACAGTTGCCCTAATTATTCCCTGGTTAACCGTCTCCTGTGATCGGTAAATACCCTCAAAAACGAAAATAACCGTTCAATATTTACCAAGGTTACAGACACATAATATAAAATAGTGGAACTTTGTAATAGATGCTATTGGCGAAACATCAACTGCTTCACATTTTAGTAATCTCACTATCCGCATCATTGTACAATAACATGTAGGCACATGTCTGCCTGGGATCTTAAGCTTCGCATCGATCAATTTATTCGATACGTATCTACAGAACAATATTGGAGAACATTTTACAACTAAATTAACCTTGCAAGTTGTACCGTTGTTTTACCATCCTTTTCACAACTTACTCTGTTTACAAATTACTATTACAGCTGCAGTCTCAATTCAGTTGTAAGCACTCTTTTACAACTGTACCATAATTTTACATATCCTAGTTATGTTACAGTTTTATTATAGCTTTAGTAACTATTTCAAAAACAAATACTTTAGTACAACTTTAATTGTATTTGTTGCCTTAAAAGTTTTAATATAGCTACAGAAACTCTTCTAAAATTTAATCTTAATTATATAGATTTTGGTTATAAAAATACTATATAGCAGTATTTAGTAGTTATTAATACTTGGTTTGTAAACATTTCCAGGCCATATTTCTTATGTAAAATAAAAAATAAATAAATTTAAAACGTACAGCGTTTTCAGAAGTACCTACTAATTAGTATAAGCAAAATTAAACTGTATTAATATTTCAGCATTAAAATAATGTTTTACATTCACTCGCTCACCTTGTGCAAGCACAACTTTGGTATCTTTCAGGGAGCTGCAAAATCAGCCGGTGCAATTCTACGTTTTCCGTGAGCGGGTTCTCGGGCGGACTCGAGAATTAAATTCAATTTAAATATTTAATTTAGTATGCCCAAAGTAGTTTATATTTCCACTCCATTAGAACTAGTTCCTACTGAACTGTAAGTTGCAGGGGTTCAGAAGCAATACAATTTCATGCGTCGGTAATTCCAAAACCCTAACCTGGGATGTATTTGTGACCAGTGAAGCAGGAGATTTTATAAGTAACTAATAAATTGCCTTTTTAAAGTACCTATACATTTTTTGTATATTGGATGTTTTAAGCGATTTTTAGGGATTAAACTGATTCAAATAGTCAATTCTAAAACACGATTGTTAATAAAAAAATTAAATAATTATTGTTAACTCTTTTGACATAATTGTTACAGCAGTTCGTTTTTTTCTAGCAATGGGGTCATTCAGTAAATTTTCAAAAACGTTCTTACTTTGTATATACAAAGCATTGCTCATGATTAGGCCATCTTGAAAATTTCAACTCAATCCGTTGAGCGGTTTTCAAACTACATGATTTTTACAAAGCGAATATTTGCCTCAGCCGTGGCAATGACGTCACCGCATGGGACGGTCAGCCGGCTTGGCGTGCTGTGTAACAGTTAGGCGCGCGTACGCTACTTCCAGATGAGTTTCTGCATCTGCAGAATGTTTTACCGTTTGTACATATTAAATTTAAAACATTGAAGCATATTTCGTAAAAGCAGGTTCTTCTACTTTGCCACAAGTAGGTTTGTTAATGGTTGTCGATTTTTAAATAAAAACCACGACTTTATCAGGACTGACATGAGAGGAGTGAAAATGCAAAGGTACGTTTCAATAACGTGTAGCGGATGTTTTGATGTTTTTGTACAATAAGAATATTAAATAAGAATAAGGATTTTGCGTTTAATTGGACGAAACCGTTTCTGTCACACGACACGTTTCAAAGATTTACATAATCAAATGCAAAATTTTTATACTATTTTTATTCCCATGGAAACTAACTACATAAAATCTACCTATTACCTTGTAAATATATCAGTACCTAATACAATATTTATTATATATTTTTTTATAAATACTTAGTACCTTTAGGTAGGTATTTCTATAATATTCACAAAAAAATCAACAATGGAAAAACACTAACACAAGTGTAGTGTTTCTAGACGATACAAACGTGTTTATTACATACCTAAATTACGCAGGATAGTTTTGTTGCTTTCAAAATAAATCATTTTTCAAATATATAAGATATAAAAAAACAAATCCGAGTAGAGACTTAGGTCTGCAATATCTTTCCGTTAAGCAAATAAAAAAATTTGTTGAGTGTGCCCTTTGTATATTTCATTTAATACCTCACCGATTTTTGAGATATATTGAAGAATTGTATAACAAAACAAGTAAGATATAACAAATTGTGTATGTTATGCACTCACATTTATTCATGTCTATAGATAATACTTTATATATCTGTATACATATAGAACATTTTGTTAAGAATGGGACAGAGATTGGTGAGCGATTAAAAAAGATGAGTGAGTTAAACATACGTCCATGAAATATTGTTTCTTTTCAACCCATAGGACATCAATGTTAACAAGAAAATAATATTTTCGTAGTATTTTAGTTAGCAATTTATGGACAGTCGAAATATAAATGTTAAATATAATTCAAGATGTTCTTATAATTTTATATTTCAGCATTATTTCGAATCAGAAACCTTAATTGCTTTTCTATATTATTTAAATTTTATGAAGTTATAATTTTTTACGATTAATGTTTTACTGCATGAAAACGTAAATCAATCTGATATTGTAAACATGTATTTAATTTTAAATTAAAATATATCGACTCAACAAAACACATTGTTTTACATTGAACAACAAAATTATTCTAATTATTAATACACGAATAGAAACTATATTATTATATGTATTTAATATTAATTTGATAAATATTTATATGTTCACAGCAAAATTGATTATAGGTAAAATAACGAAAGTTTTTCAATATTTTCGTTTAAAAATTGCAGGATATAAAAACGAATGATATGAAATATTTACACATCTACATTAGTCAGAAAATATTAGCTACAATGCAATAGAAATGTCAACAAGCTCAAATTTAGTAAAATTGGAACCGGGACTTAAAAATCTAATACAACTTGTCTCCAAATCTTTGCTCGAAGCATATTCGAGTTGAAGAAAGATTATTACCTAATTTGAGCTTACCTGGCCGATCTCAATGAGGGTATAAAGGAAATAGCATTCCAGCCAAAGTCAATGTTTTCAAACTGTTATCTATTAAAACATTGTTTATATGGCAAATAATTCATAATCTCCACCTAAATACTGAAGCAATTTTTAGTCTTCCCAGCAACATATAGATGGCAATGTGGTACAAAAGTCAATAAGTATTCGGTCATTTGTTTTGAATAGAAATTCAGAATTATCAAAAATATATTAATTCCCCCTATTCTTCCTAACTGTGACTGATAAATAAATATGAAATTCAACCATGATGCACTTATTATGAATTTCTTATTTTTGTTTATATTCTTTCCTTTAATTCTGACTTTTTCATTTTCTTTATGATAAACTAATGTTATGATTTGCCCAACTAATAATATTTAAATACTAATAATATCCAAATAATAATAATACCCAAATAATAAAAAAAAGTAATAATAATATTCAATAAAATAATTATTTAAATAAAAATAATATTCATAACATAATACTAGCTACTCTTGTTACTATTTTTATGGGATCACTGCGGGAATTTTCCTCTTGGCTCTTGGTATTTTATAGACTCTGTAAGCTGCGTTCCAGTGCATTGGAGCAGTACAATTGGTATGAAAATATATACATATTGTAACGAATTTGAAATGTTAATGTAGAAACTCAGATGAAAATATTGCCTGACCGAACTTAAAGTCGTATAAAATTTTTAATTATTATTATAGCAACACCAAATT
>NW_019416749.1:981712-991436 GCF_000390285.2 Anoplophora glabripennis | reverse complement strand
GTCAGTTATGACATTTAGCTTTCCTTAAACGGTTGTATTTTGGTTTAGATCTGTTAGAAATGGACTACTCATTTCCAGAATTAGCAGATATGCATTTTATTTACGGCCTTGCCAACGGGAATACTGTGTTAGCTGTGCGACATTAGAAGAAGTTCCAATTGAAACACGCCAGAACATGTGGTTTATGCATGATGGCGCCCCAGCTCACTTTAGGCGAGAAGTTAGAGAATACCTCAATGAAACGTTCCCCAATAAATGGATAGGTCGTGGAGGGCCAAGAGCGTGGCCTGCTCGTTCTCCCGAACTTAATCCATTAGACTATTATGTGTGGGGGCACTTAAAAACATAGTTTATTCCGTTCCCATTTTTGATGTACAGATTCTTCGTCAAAGAGCTGAAATGGGCAGTCAGCAAATTCGAGATATGCCTGGTATTTTTAGACGAGTAAGAGAATCCATGAGAATATGCAGTGAAAAATGTATTGAAGTTGGGGGCAACATTTCCAGCACCTTTTGTAATTTTGTTTGTTGTTTATTACTTCTTATTACCTACTCAATAAATTCTTTAAATTCCTAAGTCACTAGTGTTTTTTTTTTATTATTGTTAAAATAATGTGATATTTTAATATCATTTTCAAACAAGTCTTTTTTATAATGCCTATTTGACCATTTTCGGTGGCTGAGTCAAAGCATACCTACATCATAATGTTTTTGTTATTTTCATTTTCCTATGTTAGCAGCGGGAAAAAATGGTATTTACAAAAGTTTTATTTACGGAAAAATGACAAGAGCTAGGAATAAAACACAAGAGGGTAATTTTGTTTAAAATAAAATGTGGATTACAAAAAAAATATTAAAAAAATGTTTTTACCAGTGGCGTACCACAATTTTCTTCGAAAAACCTTACGGTATAATACGTACCACGCCACTTAGTAACTTACAAAGCCAATCTTTTTCCTGTTACTAGGGGATTATCAAATTAAGCTATGGATGAAATTTCATTATCTTCTAATGTTCGAAAGTCTCCAGTAACTTTCGAAAACAAAATTTTTTGAAATTTTTTAGCGCCCTGTAGCTTGGAAAAGAAAAACCGTAGAGCATAACTTCATATGACAAAAATTTATTTTTTAAACTAAAGAATCCACCGTTTAATTTATTCCCAACCTTTACGTTACACCCTGTATAATTGACGCCTAAAAAAAAGGGTTGGACAAATTGATGTCTAAAAAAAAGGTCATAATCAGGAAATATATACTTTCTGACCCAGGGAATTCGTGGGTAGGGCGTTGTTGTATATTTGATGTCTACGGGAAGTAACACAAAAAATGTCTCTAATAAAAGTTTATTAGAAAAAAGAGAGCTTTTTAATATGAAAAAAATTTGGGTATGTTTCTGGAAAAAATATAATTGATGACGTCATTAGTCGTCCAAATATTTTTACTTATTGGAATATAGTTCCAAAGCTGGTATTATATTATTTACAGGTTTAAATAACGAATATGTCAGTCAAATCTTAAATTATTTAGGTGTTTGCTTATCAAGAAGACGATTTCGATAATAAAATATTAAAAGGGATAAAATCTGTGCCATCTGCTTGTCAAGAACTTGCTTTTATACTTTAATTCATGTAAAATAAGGACAACTAAATGGAGGTTCCTGCTGAATTTCAAATAATTTATACCTACCGAACACGTACAGGAAAAAGAGAGTAAAGGCAACAATAAAAAGAAAAAAAATTAAGATTCTCTTTAGACCAGAAGGAACCACCAATTTATTGATTTTAAATGTATTAGAGTGTGTTTTATTGTAAATTAGAGTTCCATACTTTATTTTTAAAGTACATTCAAATTCTTTAAATTAATACATAGTTTAAAAGGGCAAATCTGTATGCTTTGGTTTTAATCATATCCTTGTATTCTTTTTAATAATCAGTGTATTAGGAAAAGTCTGCTTTCCACCATTCATAGGCCTACGATATATGGTCCTAATAAATCTGGATATTGAAGTTAAGGATCTCCGTGTGTCATCAACGTCTTCCTATAGGGAGCAGTTTATCTCAGTGTTTATAAAACAAAGACTTTAATTGTACACTGACCGAGGTGATCCGAGATCCCCTACTGCAATGTATCACCCTTTATCTGACCAGTGCTTAATTGAAAAGTTGAGGAATCTGGAAGCCGTGTTGGACTTGGAATATTGAATGTATGTGAATCTAAAAAGTCTCTGGCGTTTCAAAATGTTGTTTAACATTACCATGTAAAATTAATTCCTTAAAAATGTTTTTATAAATAATTTTAATTAAATATTTAAATTATTGTTTTGACTGTAACAGGAATTGTTTTGCATTATTTCAAATAATGTCATCCTATATTTTTTTTTAAATTGACTATTGCCCTGTCGATTACCTAATAATAATTACACAGACCCACAAAAAAAAGTTAAAAATACCAGAGACTAGACCCACCTACCCTTATGTATTTTGACGCGCTAAAACCGAATCCGGAGTCAAAATTGCTCCATCACCCTCCAGTTTTTTTTTTAAATCGCGGAAAACTACCCCAAAAATGCCGTACAAAAAAGTTTTGCCGAAAACTACCCCCCTTTTTATAAGTAATTAATGCTGGGTCAAATGACCCCTTGAAAATTTCCGATGGGCTTGTAGTCTGTTATAGCTTTTGCTGCACCTTTTGTGATATCGAGTAAGATTGTGCTCGCCATAAAAATCTACATTTCCAATTAAACAATGCAAAGTCAACAGGAATAGACATTAGGTATTTGGTTTTTCTAATTAATACTGTTTTGTTTCTAAACCCCCGCAAAAATAACAATTTGTCCGAAACTTCAAACCAGTAATTAATTGTGGATTTAATCGACTCGTTGCTTTCCCTACATGACAGTGAACACCGCATTCCGTTAAAGGGAAACATCTTGGTCGATTTATTATGTAAATATATGCCCGCCGTAAACTAACTGAATGTATGCCTTGGAATAATCAGAAGTTGGGGTTATAGTCCCACCGACTTTAAAAAGAACGCGGTTTGCTCTCGTATAGTTCTTTTTATACGAAGAACATGAGGCATTTATTAAAATAAACTTTAATAAAAAGTTCGTTCGAGTTGCTGAATCTAATAAATAAAACAGCGCTGTACTCTATACAATTCAGTGTCTGGGAACGTGCTCTGTGCTCCACCATACAGAATATTAATGCGAAAGTGGATCGCATATGGATTTATTGCGGGTTAAATAAAATTTATCCAAACAAGAAAGTAAATCTTATAAATGAAATTTTCACTGAGATTCACTTCGCCCGACTTGATGATATATTGAATGTAATTTATTACTCCCAGCAGTAATAACTGTAGGCTCTTCTGATTTTAAACATAAATACAAAGTATCTACAAAGTTGGAAATTATTTTTAAGGGTAACTTTCACTGGGCTTACTTAACAAAACAGTGGAAACATATTGAGACCTTGAGTCGAGATAGGATGATACCCTTTTACCTACTACAGTTTTACCAACAGTAGATTTATACCGAAGCAAGACTTTTAAATGCTCAACCGGTGACAGTTAAGAAATAACTAATTTTAATTCGAACAGAGGATATGCTGTTTATATTAAATTAAACCCACAAGACATTCAGACTAATAATATTCGGTGGCATTAAGTAATACAAGAACGACAACATCACTGATATACTAATGAGTAGAGCTGTCATAATTGGTCGCACACCAAAAGCGTGCGGATCATCGAAACACGTAAATTATTTTATGCATCGTTGCCATCGATTCCACAATCTAGATGGGGTCCGTTATAGATCGCATCATCATGTTTCTATCCTTGTTTCAGCGAAACTTATTCGCGGCGGTGATAAAATATCTTAATCTGAAGAAGCAATATTTGCATAATTAAATAATCTACTTCCGAGCTGGTCCGACATGGTAATTTCAAGTCAGGGTTGTATTTATTGAAGTATGAATGAAATGTTTTATTATTTACTATATCTATATATGCTTCATCTGAAGTAGTTCTAAGTTGTGTGGATATCCCATTTCCAAACACACAAAAAATATGCTTAAATCAGTTTTTGGTAAAAATTATTTGTTTAGCTGGTTCTGTTATACCTACTGAATATATACTAGAGGCATTTTTCCCCGTTGTGTCCCATTTGTCTAATAATTTTTAACCAGTGGCTGCTCTGGACTTCCATACCAGAAAGGGCGGAAAAATTTAGGTACAAGGTATTGAAAAAAAAATAAACATAATTGGGCAGTTTTATGTTATGTAAGTACTATTGAAATATAGGAAAAATGAGTTCAACATTATTTTTTATAGTGAAAGTCCATTCTTCTGCTTTTGTCCGAAATATACTTGTCAATTACTTTTCCATTAAAATTTCGTTTTTCTCGCACCATTGATTTTTCGATAGATAACATTACTGTTAGTCTAACTTTACAATCAGTTTAAACTTTTACAATCTTTTAAAATTTCACTGCTGCGCGACAGTAACCATGACCACCACTGTACACGATTTACAGATGTAGGAGCGAGCTACGCGGAACCCACGTATTTAGAGTTAAATTGACTGCACATTACAAATTTAACTTTTCCTTTCTTATGTGTATCATATGGCTAATGTATTTAATTATCCAGATAACGTTGTAAACTAATTTTTAAATTAAACTTTTTTAATATGAATATATCTAGGGCTGCCGCCACTGTTTTTAACACTCATGTCGAAGTAAAACTCAACAACTGCAACAAACACAAAATAGAACATTTGATGTCGTTAAACGCTTTTGCAAAGCCCAAAAATACATAACATAATTATCTTTCGCTACTGTACTGTAAATATTAAATAATACAATGATCCGGAGAGGGCGGAAATATTCCAGACTTTCGAACTGACAGCACAAACATTTAGGGAATACGATTTACACAAACGTGAAAATGAACTGGGGCACAAGCCTCAATGAAATTGTGTAGCAGCGGAACCCACGACTGCTCAATGAAATTGATATATTTACTTTTCAGAGGAAACACTTTATTTTCCGCCGATTTGGACACAAAATATATGGAAATAAATTTGGAAAAACATGAAATATTACCTGTACCGCCAGCGAATGGGATACAACCCTTTTTATAATTGATGTTTGGAGTTGTAATTGCCTCGTGGACACTCGCTTAAGTTTTTTGTACGGACGTTATCGTGTTTCGTAAATAACTCTACCAGTCTATTGACAAGCTTTACAAGAAGGGATTGACCTTTAACAGAACGGAATCACAACTAACAATATTTCGTGAAATATTAGGTACGTTTTTTATTTATGTAAAAATGAATATACCTACACTGTGTGACAAAAGATGAAATTAATTTTTAGCGATAGAGTAAGTACATTCCATTTTTTCTTATCAAAATTTTATAGTTGTTCTAAATCTGTCAAAATATTTAGAGTGTACGTTTATGAAAAATTGAAGATTTTAGGAAAATAGGCTATTGACTTATGTACTTTAGATAGCAACTACAACGTAACAGAAATTTTATTGTTTGATAGGTTCAATTGAGCATAATATTAAAATTCTTTTACTGCTGGTTTAACCGGAAATCGGGAAAAATTGGATATGATCCTAATTTATGGGGAACGCAGAAAAAACAGGCGTGATGCCTTCCGTGTTTACGGAGAGCGATATCCTTACAGTCGTATGCCAAGTGCTATTGTACTCTACATTCCTGGCTTCAAATTTAGCCCAGCTTTTTCCAAAAAAAAAATTGTTTTTAAGAAAAGTACAGTGTCGGTGTTTTGGAAAGTGTGCTTAATAATCCACATATCAATTCAACGAATTCTAAACTCTGGCAAGTTCAGAGCTTTCAAAATCCACCTGCATCAGGAGATTATGACAGAAAGCTGGCATTTCTTGCATGGCTTGCGACTGCTCGTGAAGACGGCATTATTAACTCAATATTATTGTCAAATGAATGCCGTTTTTATAATAATGGAACTGTCAATCGACACAATTGCCATTGTTGTCTGTAGATATTCCTCATTGGATGAGAAAGACTAATTTTAAAAAAGTTGGTGAATTAACGTATGGTGCGACATGATCGATGGGTACATTATCGAGCCAAAGTTTTATGACGGAACATTATCTGGTGAGGCATATTTAGGACTCTTTCAGGTGAATTTCTAGTTTTTTTTTTTTGAAAATGTGCCGATGAATATACGTACCAACTTGTATTTTCAGCATAATTCTAGAATTGTAGTTGCTTATTTAAATTTAATTTTCCCTAACAAGTAGATCGGCACATATGGACCTATAAGATGACCTGCAAGAGCACCCGATCTAACACCGTTATATTATTTTCTATAGGGATATTTGAAGGATAGAATATCAGACGCCTCCTGCAGATTTGGAAAATTTAAAAAATATAATTCGAAATGAGTATGGAGCTGTTAATGCTACACTGAAAGAAATGCGTTTTATTCTTTATTAGAATTCTATATACCATTATAAGACCATTGTATACTATATGTTTNATAAAAATTTGTCATCAAATGCCAAATTTTATAATAAATTTCACAAATGTCAAAGCTAAAGGTACCTTTGTAAGAATACCCAGAGATGACCTAAAAAATATAAAATAAGGAGTATTTTAGTAAATAATTTATAGAATTGTAAATAAAAGTAAAAGGACATTTGTTAAAAACGTGTTAGTTATAAGTAGTGGTGTGAAAAAGTGTTTGAAAAGGACATCCAAAGACTGAAAATTTCTGTGCATGGACCTTAAGCAAAGCTAGGGACAGAATAATCAGGAAGGTGGGGAAAAACAAAGAAATTATTGATTGGTTACAGCTTGGGTTTTGCAAGATGTACAGCGTGGAGATGCAGCTCCCGAAAAAATTAAAAATAAAACAATAAGAAGAATCCAAGAAAGAAAATTAAATACTTACCAGTAAATCTACAATTTGCCAGAGTCCGGATAAAGTTATTTTGGCAGTCCATGAAAATTATCCGCTACCAGCAGTAGAAAGCAGTTGCAAGGCAGTTTCCAGTGGCCCCATAAATAGTCTGCAAAGCTTCTACGTAGTTTCCAGCGAAGAAAACTACAAATTTCACAACGTAACAGGTAGGTACCTAAAACACAGTGCACTAAAATATCGCTAGCTATTCCAAATAAATCATGCTTTCTATCGCATCAAATCTTTGCAAAGTATAAATAACAAACCACAGGACTTACCTGTACAAAAATAAGCTGAATGCAATCGCTAATAACTTAAATAATTCAATATTTCGAAGAGCTCTGACAAAATCTGTCAAATGAACAGCCATTTTATTTAATTCTGACTAATTTTCATTTTTGTTTAGATGTAAGGATGCCCCTGAATGATAGGCAATAAATAATATAAGGAAATCTACTCCGGATTGCATAGATAAAGTTAATTAATAGAAATTTTTTAATTATTCCTTATATTATTTGTAAGCTAAGCAGAAAAAGAAGAATTTTGTTGTTAAAAATATTCTTTATTATGGAATACATATTCTATATAAAAAAGGTATTCATAAATTTGAGTTTATAAAGTCTTCAAGTCAAAATAATAGGTATAGCAAAATTTTGAATAAACACTATTCATTCCAAAGTGTGTTGCATTGCACTAGTTTGTGAGAACCGACTCCTGAGAATTTTCTGATATTGTCTATATAACAAGTGCCTACCAATAACTAGCCGGGGTTAAAGTACATAAAAAAATATAGTAGAGGTTTGTATGATACTATTTACATTTAATTAAAAATACAATCTAAACTAAAAATCACACACACACACATCCAAAATTTATATTTTAATATTATAATATATAAATTACTAAATTGCATACATTCCGTACAATGTTAAGATAGAATTCCAAGAAAAAAATCAGCCAGTAAAGTTCTGTTACCGAAACTACTGTAGCAATTTACCGCAGCAGGGGCGTGCCTTGAAAATTCTACCTCCAGTGTCGAATACAGTTAATTCCAAAAAAGTGACGCAGTGTCTTCTTAAAATTCTATCTCAACAAATATCGTACGGACTGTAGCTACATTTACAATGGCCTTCCTTGAATGTCTTAGTTTAGATTTATAGCTAATAATCCGCTTTTCTTAATGGAAAATAGCACTTACGCCGCATCGTTAAATGACGTAATACTGTGACCTCTAAAACTTCAGGAATTTACTCACCGGAAAACCTTTATTGACTGCCTAACGTTTAACTGACATGATAAATACCTATAAAGAAAACGCTCCGAGGGACCCGACAGTTTTATTTCTGTTGTCAAATCAAAGCGAATAGGGCTGCGGATGGTGTTAAAAAGACATCGACGATGACGGTGTGACCCTTGTAATATTCGAGAAATAAATGTTGCATGAAATGACAAGCAAATACGACGGTGGCGTCTCTCTCCCTTTCGAAATGCAGGGGAGTCGATCAGGACGGACGTTTCCAACTATGACAGACGATGCATATATATCTGCGCCTTACCGGTGCAGCCGTTCGCGTTTGCCTCTTGCATAACGAAATGATGCTGAAATGGCATCAACTCCTTCGCATCTGTAATGTACATAGTGACCGCTTGAGGTGGGCACAAATAGCAGAGGTTTAGTTTTTTGAAATATTTGAGAAAATAGTCCTTTTGTTTTACTGTACAAATCACGAAATACTGCAATACTAAACATTTAGTACAACGGGGATAAGAAATATATGTAGAACATTCACATATTGTTAAATATTATTGTACCAATGTTTAACCCAACTTGTAGCCGGGGTAGGGTTACCAGATGTATTTCATGACAAACCCGGAGACATGACCCGTTTATACAGGGTGTAACGTAAAGGTTAGGAATAAATTAAACAATGGATTCTTAAGTTTAAAAAATAATTTTTAATAACTGTCGAACATTAGAAGATAATGAAATGAAATTTTATTCATAGCTTAATTTGATAATCCCCTAGTAACAGGAAAAAGATTGGTTTTGTAAGTTACTCAGTGGCGTGCGTACGGATTATATCGTAAGGTTTTTCAAAGAAAATTGTGGTAAGCCACTGGTGAAAACATTTTTTTAATATTTTTTTATGATCCACTTTTTATTTTAAACAAAATTACCCTCTTGCGTTTTATTCCTAGCTCTTCTCACTTTTCCGTAAATAAACGTTTTGTAAATACCATTTTTTCCCACTGCTAACATAGGAAAATGAAAATAAAAACATTATGAAGTATGCTTTGACCAAGCCACCAAAATTTGTTTTCGGATGTTTTCAGACAAAACATCATTGTCAGTTATGACATTTAGCTTTCCTTAAACGGTTGTATTTTGGTTTAGATCTGTTAGAAATGGACTACTCATTTCCAGAATTAGCAGATATGCATTTTATTTACGGCCTTGCCAACGGGAATACTGTGTTAGCTGTGCGACTTTAGAAGAAGTTCCAATTGAAACACGCCAGAACATGTGGTTTATGCATGATGGCGCCCCAGCTCACTTTAGGCGAGAAGTTAGAGAATACCTCAATGAAACGTTCCCCAATAAATGGATAGGTCGTGTAAGGCCAAGAGCGTGGCCTGCTCGTTCTCCCGAACTTAATCCGTTAGACTATTATGTGTGGGGGCACTTAAAAACCATAGTTTATTCCGTTCCCATTTCTGATGTACAGATTCTTCGTCAAAGAGTTGAAATGGGCTGTCAGCTAATTCG